>NW_009596196.1:49777-57405 GCF_000690535.1 Cariama cristata | reverse complement strand
CACTTGCTGTCAGTATTGATTCAGGCCCATCCAAGCAGAAGATGCAATACTTGCGTACGCCAGGAGGGCTGAGGCTGGCCAGCCTCTGAGTTTGCGTTTCAGCTCAGCCGCTAGCAGAGCCCGGGCAGCTCCCACGCTGCAGCCAGGCTACCTGACGGACACTATCCGGCATGGACTGCGTGGGGTAACCCTCGTCCTGGCTGTGGGACCCACTTGAGACAGACAGACTGCATGACCAGCTGAGTCTCTCCAACTGCAGTGAGGGAGTGGGACCCACCAGGACCTACTCACAGCACCCTTCCCCTGCTGCCAGCTCTCCGTATCTTTGTCTTACGGATTTCAGCTATTTGAAGCTCTTCAAACGCTGCTATTGGAGTCAGAGAGGTTACCCAATCCTCAACACAGTTTTATCCTCCTTAAAGAGCAAGGTGTAGAAAATAACATATCTCTTATTTCAATATGCTTCAAATAACATAGCTCCTATTTCAATATGCTTCAACTGGTTGGCCTAAAGAGGCAAGAGAAGGCATAGAGGATGATCTTGAAAACTCACTAAGCAGTAGCGAATGAAATATTGCTTAAATGAAACAAAACACTTTCATGATCTTGACATTTCTTCTCCTTGAGAATCTAGTTATTTCAGATCAGACCAAACAATGTATTTTTTTAAACTCTTTATGTTCACCTCTGCTGCTACCGGAGGCAAGCTTCCTCTAGAGATTTTGATGTCAGTTGCTGATCTGTATTAGAATAATTAATTTTCCCTTAAGGATACAATCTGTATGATGTTTTCTCTCCCTTTTACAAGGTTTTAACTCACTTTTAAAAGTAGAAATTCCCTCAGTTAGAGGATGACTTCAGAAAGAGGGAACTGGCATTGGTGAAGTTGGTAAGGGAAGGCAAGTACCCCTTAGGACAACAAAAAGATAAACTGAGGTTTAACAGTGCTAGTATGAACACTCAGCTGTCAAAATTAGAGCAGTCATGTAAAAACATGACAGAGCAGGAGACCTAAGGAATTTTTACTCAGAGTCTGCTTAAATGAGTAGTCATCTTCTCACAAAAGTCAAACTGCCTCAGAGGAAGATGGCAAGAGAGTCAGGCAGATGGGACTCATCATCTTATTGAAGCTATTTTTTTTATACATAGGATATTTTGGGGGAGCAGGGCACCAAACCGGTATCTCAGAAAGTTCCACCTAAGACCTTCCACAGAGATTATCTTTCCACTTTGTGAAGCAACAACAGCTTTCCCTCTACTGAATTTTTTTTTTTTTTTTTAATGGCTACAGTCAATTCAATGATGTAATTGTGGAAGCAGCTTCCACAGTTGCCCTGAACAGGCCACAGGGCCCAGATAGTGGTCTGTAGCTTCCTTCCTGCGAGGTGAAGCCATCATGTTCTAATTAACTTCATCTCTGAAAACTCAGTCCTTTTCCTCAGTGTTACACAAAGTTTTATGATATTCTGAAGGGGAATCATGAAAAATGACAGCTGGAAACTAAAAAAAACCCAAAAACTCCCTTAAACTGCCGATGGATGGAAAAGCTGCACAACAACCACTACTCCTTTTTACTTGTTAGCCCTTGTGCTAAGATAAACTGTGACCCCAGCGCCAGGAAGAACCTCATTTATCTGCCTTAGATTGCTGGACAGGATTAGCTGGGTAGACAGCTACAGCTGCTCCTCAGCTCAGCTCCTCTCTGCTGCAGGAGCCCCCTGAGCTTTCCGACCCTCTAGTCCATCAGGAAGGATGTGGTGGGACTGGAAGAGAGCAGAGCCTTGGGTCTTGCCAGCCGATCACCTGAGCTCAACGCAGCAGCCAGCCAAGAACTGCTCGTGGTGGTATGACAAACTCATGCTCAGAGCAGGCATCACCCAGTTTTCCTTCCCTTCCATATGGTGCCGTCATCTTGGAAACTGTGAAGATACTTCTTTTGGAGGTTTTGAAGGTGAAGGAGGTTTCAAGGAAGTGCTGAATGCAGATAATAAGCAGAACAGTTAGGACTGAGGAATGACTGAGAACAGAAAAGCTGGAGGACGGTAGAGGAGAAGCCACAGTAGCAATAAAGAAGAAGAGAGCATGGCCCTCATGAGACATTTTTCTAGAAACAACTGAAAGTACTGGACTGTAAGGAGGGAAGCAGATGCTGAGGGTGAATGCGATAGTCCCACGTTGGCTACGCACACTAAACTGATAGCTCTGCAACCTTCTGCTGCTATTATTTTTCCTTTTAGCCAAAGACAAAACATGCATTACAGGCTTGTGATTTTCAGATTTTGCATTTCATATATACAACAGCAAGTTGCGCAGCCATCAAAGCGTGCAATGCTGACAACAATACGTCATCATTTGTCTTTGACTTTGGATGCTGCTGAGAAAAATGCTGCAAAGTCACTCCCCACTGTGACAACAGCAGTAATCTGAGGTGAGGCTGGTGAGAAACCAGAAAAAAGCAGGGTTGCACATTAAGGGTGCAAAGGAGTAAATAAATAAAATGAATGATACCAGGGAGAAAAAAAGATGAGAGATAGTAAAAAAAGTTTCCAAAAGATGACATTTCTTTAAGCTAGCCTAGGTTCACTATAAATCACTTCTTTCTTCGTGGATTTTTACCTTTGTTCTTAAAATTTACATTTACCTAAGAAAGCAGTAACACTTCTAAATAAATAATCAGGACTTGATGTACTGCCAAGGGTTTCTACAAAAGGCTAGGAGAATTATCAGGGTAATTAAAAATAAATTCAGAGTGCGCACGTTTCTTTTTATGTTATAATGTTGTTTCTTTGTGCATGCTTTTTCTAGGTTTAAAAAACTAACAAAGGGAGAGATAATCGGTAGGGCATTAAGCACAGTTATCATAAAGTCTTGCTAGACTGAACAGTTTTCTTATTGTCCTAATAATTATTACATGACTAGTTGCTATTTCACAGCTCCAATGAGGGTAGAGGTGCTACCAAAGCTTTCCTTCCAAAGCCATGAGCACCAGAGCAGACTCTTCGAAATCTTCCTGGGAAAAAGAATAGTCTGCCACCATTAATTTTATTGATTTTACGAAGTCCTTGTTGGAAGAAAGCAAATGGCAATATGATTACTGTATCTGGTCTAGCCTCAAAGCAAAATCTAAGGTTGTCAGTTTTTGTAATACGTGGATGAAAATCAAATCATTAATCCCATTGTCAGTCAGCTGCCACATATTTACCGAACATAATGAACCCACTGAAAGGGAAGGGCCTGTGCTTTGCGCCTGTAAATGTGAAAATACACACTCCGAAATGGAATTTGAAAGAGATTCAAACTTATTTTGCACTATTCCCCCGAGTTTACTATGATTTACTCTCCCGAATTTACTAAGCCAGGAATATGATGTTAAATTAAGACTGAAGATGATACTTCCAAATGTAGCTTCTGAAATTATTTAGAAATGCAGGCAAAGAAACCTGTAGGTGCAATCTCAGACGATTTGCAGACTTTCACATACAAGTCAAACTAAATTTGGAAAGTTTCAAGATACATTTTCTTTCTCCTAAAATAATTAAATATGTTAGGTCACTTGCGGTGCAATTACAAAATTTAGAATAGGTTGGACTAATCATGAATTCCCATCCTTAATTCTTTGCTCTTTGGTTTCTGTGCTTCCAGACCTTCAGGACATGACTCTGTCCTGATCAGCCCCAACAAAAATCTGTGGTATGGTACTGGCTACAAATTCATGCTGGCAGAGGGGAGAGTAGTGTTTTATCTCTTCAGACCAACTTTAAACTGCACCCTCTGTCCTCCCTGTGGGCCTATGCTTCCCACATTTGTACAACAGTTTTACTGTTTTCTTCCAGAAAAGCTGTATAAAACTGCAGCATTTGGCTTAAGTAGGTCCTAATCCTCACTGACGGAACAAAGTCCATACTGGAGGTAAGAGGCCTGCAAAATATCATAATTAAAAATTGCTTTTGCTTTGGACATGTCTGCACTCTTCCAAAGAGCATAAATTTCTGCATATTGGAATCATAACTTAAAAGTAGCCACACTGATTTTCATTTCTTTTAATTCAGAGAAACAAAATAGCTGTCAAGCCGAATACTTATATGCCAAGTTTTGGCACAAAACATATTTTACAGCCAAGATATAAACCTCTGAAAAATGGTGTCTAATGGAAACAATGACAGTTCATTCACTTTATGAACGTACTAGAAGGTGTTGTAGAAAGTGCTATAACAAACACAAAACAGATGAAAGTAACTACCATATGCTCTGTTTAAACTGGGCATCACCCCTGCGTGGTTTTGTTTATGTTTTGGCACACTGGCATTGTGAAGAACTTTGTCAGTTAAGCAAGTCTGTTAATAACATAAAAAAGCCTACGTTATCCATGAGCCACATTTTTAGCACACACTTTAGCATTACTACTTTTTTTTTTAAATAATGCTAAGTCATTAGCAAACATGACAAGACAAAGCGAACATCACATCAAATAGGAGAGAACTCCCTGTGCACATCTGCTTGTCAAAAACGGTTTTTTCCTACATAAACTAAAGTAAAACAGTAAATTTACAATTATTTTCTCACAAGTTGACAGCATGTTAGAATAGAAAACGAGTGCTAAAAGTTGGATTCCTAAACTGTCTTAGTTTTTTCAGAATCTTAAAGCATTGCTGACTTCGCTGTGCAAACAATACAGTTCAGACTTATTAACTCTAATTCAAATTAACAGGAGCTTCCAGGTGCTCAACCTTTTTAAGACAGCATGTTAGAATAGAAAACGAGTGCTAAAAGTTGGATTCCTAAACTGTCTTAGTTTTTTCGGAATCTTAAAGCATTGCTGACTTCGCTGTGCAAACAATACAGTTCAGACTCATTAATTCAACTTAACAGGAGCTTCCAGGTGCTCAGCCTTTTTAAAAACATGATAGCACCTAAAACTTTCAGCTCAGACATTAGATATAGTCAGAGACTAGACTTCTATTCCTTGCAGATACGAATGGACTGTCAGAAAGCTACACGCCACGTTGGGATCTCTCTAATGTCTAAATCAAAGCAAATTTGATGGAGGTCAACAAACTGCCAGATTTGATGCTTAGGAGTAAATTTATTAGCTACAGTGATGTTTCCCACATTCTACTTCATATACTTGTTTGGGTATCCTTGTTTGTCACAAAAAGTACATTGTTCCCTTTCCTCCCCAAATAAGGGCCTTAACCTGGAATCCCATCTAAGTTGAGGGAAACTTTCCAGGGACTTCACTGGGCTTCAGACCAGACCTTATCTGAACAATGTAACTGTTGCTCACCTGTTAATTGAAGTATATTTGATGTATGTGTATAGCAGCTAGAACAACAATCAAATGCTACCCTTGCTTCCCTGAAGACTATGCTCCTCCATCGTTTACTGCTCTTAGGATATTGTAATATATACAAAAAGTAAGCTTTACTTACTCATAGTATATTTTATGGTATCACTGCAAATATGCTATGAATTTCTCAAAGATAAGAAATCGGATCTCTCCAACACTGTACCTGTGAGGTAGGTGTTGTGTGAGGAATTGATGAAATAGTGTGACAGTGGTTGAGACATATCTTCATTCAAATCCAGTTTCTCAGGTGGAACAACGCCGTTTTCTTCTCCACTCAGATACCGCATAAATCCATCCACTGATATCTGTCCTGAGAGAAACACAGATCCAGGGAAAGCACCAATTACTTTCACGTACAGATTTTGTGACATACAGATGTTATGTTCAATATACACTTACACGAAGGTGTGTGTGAGAGACCATACAATCATCAGACTGGCCTTCATCTAGTTATTCGTATATTCTTTCTGTTACTGTTACCTCATTTTCAGCCATACAAGTTGCAGGTAAAATGCATCCCTTTACCTGTACCAAAGATAAATCATCTCATAACCAGTGTCTATAGATAATCAAGGGCACAGGGGAATCAGAGTTACAGAAGGCTATAAAAGCAGAGAAAATAAATCAAAGCCTATCAAGGAAAGGGGTCTTCTAGAGACAGAAGAAAGCAGGCTTTCCAGAGGAAACCAAGAAACCAGAAAACAGAGAGCCACAGCAAGAAACAGGTAACTTTGACCTCTTTTGAATGATTCAGTGTGCGTGTATGAATTCAACCACACCGCAAAGCAAAGCAAACTAAATGAACCACCTTTCAAGTGGGAACTAAGGTTTGCTTTGTAATTTTTACATTTGTCGTCCAATTCATCTCTCACTCGAGTGCCAGCACAAATGATCATTTCGTGTGCTGCTGGCAAATTAGAAAGCTGAGTCCTATCCTCAGCTTAAATATCACCGTTGATCTCAGTGGAGCTGTGCTTATTATATCAGGATGAATTTCTCTGTCAAGTCTTCTGCATAAAAAGGTGTAAATTTGTACATTTAGACAAAAATGAAATAAAATAAATCCAGTATTCTATATTTGAAGATTAATGCTTAACCAAACGAGTTTGACATTTTTCTTTACCTGGTATTTCTGTTATTTTGCCTACTCAACCATGTAACTTCAGTTAATTCAGTTACTGCCTATAGTAAAACAGATCTTCTGTATCTCTGAAGAACCTTGGAGCAGCTACACGCCTGGTGACTCCCAGCAATGAGGATTTCTTACCTCTTATCCCCAACCCAAAATATTCTCCATAGCATCTCTATTGAAAAAAAAAACAACTTAGTCGACTGGCTATGGCATTGAAAAATGGAATACTTCAGTTCTACTCCTAACTCTGCCACTCAATCCCTTTTTACCCTAAAACATATAAACTTACATGTATTTTTCTAGCATATGAAAAAGTAATGGGTAACGCTGCATCATATTTGTAAAGCTTGTAACCACACGATGCAAACACAGCATGTAAAACATTTACTTAAAATCTGTGCTTGGACCCTAGGATCTGGGTCTTGATCAGAGAGGAAAAAAATATAACAGTCTTAAGTTCAGATGCCTCATTTTCATAACTACCCAAGATGGTGGCACTAAACGAACCTATTCATATGACAAGAAATGTAGTGACAATACGGAGCAATGCAATTATCATTCATTCTTATGACAACAATTGTAAGATGGTTGGAAGGAAAAATATCAAGTCCATCCACTATTTTAAGACTGTAATCTGAGTGCAATCTTCTCAGGCTCCACAGCTGCTTTGTTAAAGTAACAAATCATCCACAGAGAGAGGCCTACGTACTTTCCTTTCCACAAGAAAAAACAAAAGATGGAGAAAATCAGGGAAAAAAACATCACTGAGGTTTTTCATGAAACTAAAGATTTATGAACAACCTATCTGCCGCGTGAATCTACCAGAGGGACATTATGAATGTAAACAGCATCAGGTGTTATCATGGAGTTAGCTTGAGCTAAAATCCACTTAAGAGAAACACTCTGCACCAAGTTCACTGGGATATAGATACGGTCTGTGGTGTACACTTAGACTACACAAGCAACATCATACAGGAAAAAACAGGTAAGATCTGAATGGGATAGCTGCTACATGGGGAACCAGCAGAGCCATGTCACGTTATAGTGATTTGCAGCTTCTGATGTTTGAGACAGCTCATGCAGAGTCATCTTCAGTATCTCCGTGTTGTTTTGAGTGCCCTCCTTTCAGCCAGACTAGGAGGTTTAAAG
>NW_009596196.1:39805-49746 GCF_000690535.1 Cariama cristata | reverse complement strand
ATTCCTGCTCCAGACTAAAATGAAACATAGTGGTTTTCAAATGCACAATTCCTCAAAAAAACCTGTGGCATCATAGTCACACAGTGTTCAGAAAGGCTTCCATTTCGTTATACAGATACTCAGGTCGGTTCACGTAGACGTAGTATTCAAACATCTCAAAGTGATCTCTGTGTTTAATGCTCAGAGTTTACCTGAAAAACAGGGTCCTTCCAGTCCTTGTTTTTCAGATGGAGACCTGAAGCTGAGGATAAATTAACTGACTGGACAGTACTGCTTGGAAAACCTGTGGGTTAAGCTGGGAGTTGAACTGCACATGTCTTGAAGGCTGTTTGGGTGAACTTGAACGCCTTTGGGCTAAAAGGAAGGAAGGCCCAGGCCTGCCCTTCTTCCCTTCTCTCTGTTCTGTGGTTCACTCTGCTTCTTTGCTCTCTTCCACAGTGAAGTAAGACAAAGTCTGCAGAGTGGTCCTGCGTATTGCCGCTGGTATTAACATAAATCACAGCAAGTGTTATTCACATGTATAATTACATAGTTTCTGAGTTACAGTTATCTGAGCTTACGGCTGTAGAATGCTATTTTCCCCATCATAATTAAGCAATCAGCATTTCAGAAAGTGAAGCAATTTGCAAGTTCAATTACAGACAATATTGCACCAGAGAGAGTTTGACTGTGGAACAGAGATGGCAGATGTCAAAGGGACTTTGTATCCTGCATATTACAGTAGATTGTTTGCGACCAACGTCAATGATATTCTGAAGCCAACTGCAGTGAGGACGATCCTCAGTGGACATTCATACAAAATGAAATGGTCTCAATTCACGGGTAAGATTTGTTCTCTGTTTTCTTAAGCATATTACAAACTTACTGTAGACATTGCCAAGAAAAAATACTTTGTGATCAGTTCTTTCCATTACAGCTGTCACCTTTTATCTTCAGATACATATTAGAAAGATTTAATGATATGATTAGATATAAGAAGTCAGAAAAGAAACACACCAGGCAAAAACAGATGGACAAAATAGATTCACCTTTTTTCCTTTTTTTTTTTTTCTGCTCACACATTGCCTTAAAAATCATCTAAATCCTAAGTCTTTGATGAAACTTTCAAAATAACCTGTGAGCTTTATATATTTTAAATTGTGGATTTAACTGGCTTTTCTTTTTCACTCACCCTTGCCGTGTAAATTTGATCAGACTCGGACAGAAGCAGACCCAAAGCTCACTACTGTTTGTCGAAATGCTACCATCAACTTCAGTAACATTTGGTTCGAGACCTTACTAAATAATCTTAAGTGCAATGCAAAGAAAGACGAGACTCCAGATGACTCTCTTTTAGCTATGCTGGCAAAGCCAGATCGAGAAGAGCAAACACAGATGTAACCATAACAGAAGCTATGTCAACAGCTACAGTACTCAGTGAAGACGCCTTCCTCTGCGGGCTTTGGAGTTTACTAGCACAATGAATTTATTATTTTTTCCCCTCAAATATCTCTTCTCTAATCTATCTGATTAACTACTCCTTGCTGCCGGCAGCATTTTGCCCTTTCTTAAACCCTCTTTCCCAAGGCGCTGCCAACATGGCTGAGAGGCCGGGCTGTGCCCTGTGGTGAGGCCGCTGGAGCTGGCCAGAACCGGCTGGAACCAGCCCCGGCCTCTCCCCACGGAAGCCCCCCCGGCTGCTCCTCACGGAAGCCCCACAGCCCTCCGTTGGCAGTGCCTGGGCACCGACAGTCAATTCAACATGAAAATTAAGGATATTCTAATCAATCGTTCTGTTTTCAACTTAATGCAAATCCACTTCTGCTCACAGGACGAGTGCCGTCTCAGCACATCTCACCAAGAAGCGACCGCGTAATGTGCCACAGCTGGATGACTTGTAAAGTTTGTCAAAACCACCCAGCTCCCACACAGAACAGAAGATGCTCAGATGTTGTGTTTGATGATTAATGTTGGTATTTTTTTCTTCTCTGGACTCACTAGACTGAAGAAATCTGTGATGAATATCAGCCGCAGGATATCTGATTGTCAAAGCACACATAAGCAATTGGCAAGAGTTTTGTGCAAGTCAAATAAGTAATAGATCAATTTTAATGTTTTTGTTGTGCAACGGAACAGGTCTGTAAAATAAAAGAGCAAGTGGCAAGGAGAAATACGGAGTGCCTAATGTATTCTTAATCACAGACCAATACCTCCAAATTATAAATCTGTAGCTGAACACTTGTCTATAAATTATAAATTATATATAACACAAGCTTTTATCTAATTCTAAAAACGTATCTGAAAGTCTGGAAACGCCTTTAGATGCCTCTTTCCATATTTTAACATCTACATACCTTTCAAAATCCGTTCTCCAAATGGGAAGGAAGCTTCTCAAAGAAAGGGATTTTGACTCCTCTTTTGAATATTTTACCCATTACCTTCTAGGTACGAAATGCATGGCGAAGTACCCTCGCAGTCAGGACTGCCCGCTTGCCCACACAACTGTTATTCACACTATGAAGTTCCCATGCCATTGTTTTACAACAGAAATCTAATCCAAACTCATACAGACCTAACTGAACCAGGTTCTGGCTTTATCCCCATGCTGCTTCTCAGCCCTATGGATTTAAGTTCTGTTTGCGCTTTAGTTGCTACCAGTCCTTTTGTAGCGTGGACGCAAAACCCTTTCTCCCCCCCGCACTTTTAGTTTGGAAGCTCAACCTTATCTGCCAGTCGCTTGGCAGGGAGCTGTCAGTGGCTGTCCCACCTGCTGCCTCTAAACCTCATCCTCTATTGCAGAAAGGAAGAGAAAGTCCACACAGGGGACTCCAGAAATGTCCCCAGCTTTCAGGCTTTCACCTACAGCAAAGCGTGAAGCAGCTTCTTAGCAAGCGGTTCCACAGGACACCTTGAATGGCTGCTCCATACGACCTGCAGGGTGGTGAAATTCATGCAGAGATCAAAGACGAATCACCAGACTGACAGTCAAGTGAAGTCAACAAAATCTGGTATTTTTTCACTAAAATTTGGTAGGAAGGAGAAGTAATTTCCTACTAGTAGAGTAATACATTTAATAGGGATGCTGAGAGAGTCTATTGAATTTCCCAGGCGGTGATCAGCTTCATTATGTGAAACATGGGAAGCGTTCGTGCAGCAGCTTCATCTTTTTCTGCATCCCAGCCCCTCTGGCCTGCCAGCACGACCGGCATATTGTTCTGGATGTGGAAATGCTCCTGGGTCCCTGGGAGCTTGCTAGCTCATCAACTTGAGGATGTAAACAAACCCCGGCTCACTCAACACCTGCAGCATTGTGCCAAGCACAAGATGAGAGACGGGGGGGGTTCACAGTAGGGCTGAGCTTCTTAAAGAAGCTTCTTCACCAGTTCAGTGCCCTCTGTAGAGGCCCAGGATAAAGGTCAAAACCCCAGCAGTGTAGCAGTCTGGAGGAAATATAAAAGTCCAGCTAATGCTGCAAATTTCTCAACCCGACTGCTTGATCTAAACTTTGTCCTCCTTATTTCAGCAGATAAACTGTATGTGCAGCTACTTGATGGCTACTTGATTTTCCCTGGGTCTGCCTAGCCTGGCCCAAGGAGCTTTCCAGTCCTTTGGGCAAGGTCTTGAGACAGAGTAGGACTGAAAACAAGAGAGGCACAACTGACAAAAGACCACTTATCTGCACACTTCTCTATGCATTTCAGTCTTGCAATTTTAACATCAGCCTTTGCTTGCCCCTTAAAATTTGTGGATATTTTGTACGACAATTAAAATGTGCATTTGCTTGTAAGCAGTGAACAGGTTTGGCTGCATGGTTCTTAAAACACTTCTTTCCATATATTTGCAGACTTAATAGAGCCTTCCATTTGTTTACGCCTATGCGTTATCCACTCAGTTACAATGTAACTGGAAGGCATAACTGTGCCAAGAAAACAAACAAACAAAGAAGGAAAGGATACAATTAATTGGCACCTGGTATCTCCCAGCCAGCAACACAGAATTACATTAGTATTTTGTCTGACAGCAAAATCAGGTCTATTCCAATGCAATCTGTAACATTAATCACATCCACTGTAATCCCATACAACTGAGCGGTCCTCTCACCGCCAAGTAAAGCAGATATTTTATAATCCTCTGAGAGATCTGTGCAATATGCCCCATTGGGAATTCTATTTCACAAACCAGCACGGCAATTCACAGTTCATTAGGTATCAACATTTTGACGCATGGCGTAGAGTAGGATGCATATACCCCCGGTGTGTCTCTTGACACTGGGCACACATTAGCTACTCTATGCTTTCTAGCTCTGTGAGCCAGCAGAGAAGTTCACAAGGACAAATTTACATAAAATTCACTCTATGTGGGACACGATATGCCAGAGTCACTCTGAAGACACTCGCAGCATTTGCATCCAAGTAATTTTGGAAGTGATGCTGAAACCCGTTCAAGCTTTCCAGACATGCGCGCTATTACTATATTGCTACGGTGTAACTGGAATTTCTGTCTGTATTCAGTTTTGTAAACTAGGGCTGGACAGGACTGCATCGTCCAAGCAACAGCCTCTTAACAAAGTCATCACAAGGAGCAAATATGGAACAAGGCTGGCCCAGACTGAAAATGCCACAACCCTACCACTGCGATACTGGACTTTATCCCAGGAACGTCAGTGCTGCCCTATTTTAGAAAAAAAACCACTGGGAACAGAAAAGACTTTCAGGCCTCAGGGTCAGGATCTGCAGATACTTCAAAATATCTAGGTACCAATCATCACCTACACACCACAAGCAGAAGTTGTCAGTAACTCCTGCATTTTAGCAATTTTCTCAATGATCAGCAAGGGGAAAAATTCATACTAGTCAGATAGTTTTATCAAATTAATAAGTAGAGGAAGGGCAATATATCTGAATTGCTGTATCTGAGTATTACTGAAGCATTTAACAGAGTTTCTAAATCCAAATTTTTCCTTATTGGAAAAACTAATCTGCAGAAAGCATAGATAGAAATAAACCGAGGTCAGACTAGAAGATCAGAGTTTCTTTGAATTTGAAAGCTGAACTGCACGAAAGAAGTCCGGAGGCTGCCACACTGATCAGCAGTAGGTCTGGTTTCATACAGTCTTTAATGATGTGAAAAAGTAGAATCAACAACACAGGGTTTAAAGAACAGACAGTTCTCTGGGAATTGTTATCAAAAGAAGATGGTAAAGCTGTAACGAACCAGGTAAATAGGATGGAAATCAAATGAGAACACACAAATAATAATTCAAGCTAAGCAGCTAAACATTCAAGCAAAGAAAAATCCAAAATATAGAGTTGAACTGGGAAGAAGATGCCTAGAAATCCATCATCCCGAAAACCAGATGAGATGCAGAGAACAGCAATGCATCTTTATGTAGCTGCATCAAAAAAGGTGGTTGGAAACAAAAATGTAATTGATCGGCAGGACTTACTATCATGTCATTGATAACATTCAAGCAAAGAAAAATCCAAAATATAGAGTTGAACTGGGAAGAAGATGCCTAGAAATCCATCACCCCAATTACAAAAATGTAATTGATCAGGACATTTCACTATCACGTCATTGATGAAAGGGGTAAACACGCATGGTATCAAATATATCAACATACATATCCATAACTAAACCTAACCACACAGGCAACCTACAGATTTAATGGACATAAGTTACGTTTAACTTACTTAACTATTGACAACATCAAGGATCTTAATGGGATCACTAACACTGCATCCAGTTTCATGACTCTAGTTTTTGACTACTTAGTATCAGAAATGTGCCTATATACAAAAGATTATTTAGAGAAGTGTTATGAATAATAATGTATGTCACAATATATGCCAAACCAAGGAAGATCAAACATGTAAAGCTGAAGTGGCAATAATACAATGGTCAACAAGTGTTTTAAGGATGACAAGGATGAGGAAGAACAGTTACAGTGGCCAAAGGCAGAACCAGCTGAGGAGATCAGGGTAAGCAACAGAAAACTTTGGGGGAGTGTCTGAAAAAGCTTGGCAGTGCTACAACTAATTGCACTAGGAAACAGCCTTGCAGTGGATTTATTGGTTGTCTCATTGCTTAAATCATTTAAAATCAAACCAGGAGAATATTCTGTTACGTTCAAATCTCATTTTCAGATTTCTAAACTTAAAGGAAAAAAACAGTCGATCCAATTCTGCCCTCAGTTATACTTGCCCAACTACTCTCTGTAATTAGACAGTTACCTGGCCACAAACCAAAAGAAGCTTTCTCTGGCAACATGTTCTTGAAAAAGAAACAGAAAACTTACTCAATAAGCAAGGAATAGAGAAAGACTCATTGCTCTACCCTTGAAGGGGTATATTGTAATAGGACACAGGGAAATCGGAATACAAACAAACAGAGAATGGTAACCCCTATACAACATCAGAAATAAATGCTTACTGAATGACAAGCAGTCAGCGACGGAAAACAAGTTGTGCTTAAGTAGCGTACATAAAAGAGCTTGCTCAGTATCAGTTAATCCATGCGGAAATATCACATGCCCAAGGACACTGAGATCCAGAATATTTTGCAGAGGAAGGATCATCAACCAAGTAAAGCAGAATTCAGTACGTTTGAATCAGAAATGCTTGTCATTCTAATGAAGCTATCAGATCCATTTTATCATCTGTACAAGTGCACACAAAAAACTAACATTGGATACAATTTTCTTTTTGGCAAGAAAATGTTTGCAAATGGAAAACTACTTTTCTGAATGGTTTTCAGAAGAGGTACTGCAGCTCAAGACACTTAGTTCACTTCAGGGAGGAAATATTTCCTATAAGATTCTAGGCAAGCCATGCCAAATAGCAAACCTCATATTTTTATGATAAAGAGCATTTCCAATCAGAATGAAAACTTTGGGAGCATTCCAAGGACACTGCCATCTCAAAAGGGAAAGGAAGAGGGAGTGTCACCTGGGAAGAAACAAAAGTTTCCGAATCTTACTTGTGTCTGTCGGCATGAGCCATCCGTTTTAACAAGATCTTAAAGTCACTCTGCAATGTTGAGCACGCTATTTATTTATTTTGTTAGAAGTCAGCGTTTTTTTCCAGCCCTTTTCAAACACCCAAGAAAGAAGGGCTCTAACCCACTGGGGCTACAGCTTAGGAAACATATGTATTTTTCTCTAGCAGTGCTAGAAAACAGTAAAACACACATACATGCAGGGAAGATTTTAAACACTTAACATTTTCTCTTCCTCAACATTTAAATGTTTGAAACATGTTTATTTTAATGGATATTGATCATCTAAATCTCCACAGCAGCTTTAAAAACCTCTACTCTAACAAAGCATGGCCACAGTTCAGAGATTCTGGTGAGCAGAAGTGTTACGTTAAGGAGCACAATTTGTGGAACCTGTTATACCGTAAAACAGTGTTTTATTAACAGCAAATAGTGTGTGTGTGTGTGTGTGTGTGTATATATATATATAGCACAGGCCTATGATAGCTAACAAACACATGTGTCCAGCACCTCGAATCAAGCACGCCTCTGTTACAGTTTGCATTTAACCAGATCCCTATGTGTACTATCAAGCAGTTTCTTACTGGTTTTCATACTCTTTTCAGCCACAGATAGCCCTTTCTTTAAACCAAAACAGCTTCTAAAACATTAGCAGACATATAGATACAAATCTGAATACTCAGTAATTTTTAAGGAGCGAGGGAAAATCTCACTCTGGTGTAGATAAGCAAGCAATCTCTCCTAAGTTTCAAGACTGAAGCAGAGTGATCAGCGTCATCTCCAAGTTAGACCATGAAGAAATGTTACATCTAAAGTTAGTTAGAGAACCACATGGGACTGCAGCTTATTCCTTGGCAGGCATTTACTTTTCTGCTTTTTTCTTTTTTGTTCCCTGTCCAAATTCAATTTTGCTTAAAAGTGCTGGCCTGGTTTGTGCAGTCTTTACATTAACAAGCCTCAGCTACTGTCTTCCAGGTTCTCGTCCAAGAGGGGGACCTTGGCTATTAAAAACCCCAATGAATCTACATCTTGATTTCAGCTGACATTGCAAGATAACGTGGAGCAACACAGTGATGTAAAAGACGTTCTTGCAGTGTCAAGGAACTCTGTCCTCAAGACCCACTTTCCCACCGTAACTACTGTCTGCATGCAAACATACCTGCTGCTCTGGACTTCAGGTGAGGTCTGGAGCACCATCCAGGAGAAGGAGGTGCCAAGAGTCCTAGTACCTGCGCAGGTCTCATTCATTACATCAGGACAAATTAAGCAAAGGCAAACACAGTGAGCTACACCCAAGACTCCCAGCAGATACCTTCAGCTTGGTATTTCTAAACACTTTGAGCCTATACTGCGACCATCTACAAAAATTACTGTGGACAGAAAGTCTATGGCATCGTAGGGTTTTACAGACACAAGCCCATTCTCTAGCTGCTCTTGACTTTTCAGCACAGAAATTGTTTCTGACAGGATAACCCTCACAGGATACGAGACGACAGATAGTTTAGATCCAATTAAATCTATAAACCCACTACCAAACCACCTCCACACTAGGTCCTAGCTAACAGTGGAATGAGCACTTTACCACATGGCAGATTTCAAAGACAGGCAGACAACCAGATAAGTGGAAAGATTTTAAATCGGACAGATAAAAATACCATTAATCCCAGCAATATTATACTTATTTCTGATAGACTTGAAAGAGGGTCACTACTGGAATATGTCACTGTCTTGCCAAACCTCTGAAAAACACGCTCTGCAGAACGCCTCAGAGTGATCCTGGGAGATGTAATAATGTTAAATGTTGGCTTACTTCCAATTGTTAAGTTGCATTAAAAGGCATCTAAAAACATATACTTTTTTCCTCTTAAGCAATACTTCTCTACATAAGCTATTAATGCACTTGCCAAAAAGACTGTTCTGCGGTATAATGGGAAGAGAGAAGGGTAGAGGGTGAGCATGCTACAGGTGGGAAAAAAAAACAGGAAAAGCCTTCATCGCGGCTATTATTTTTACTTCCAGAAATTCCTCCGGTTGAAGAAGAGATCAATATTAAAGAGAAGTGGAAAAGCATAAAGGCATGTCTCTGCAAAGACAATTCAAATAAACTAAAAAGAAGGAACTTCTTTCTAAAAAGAAGTGCCTTGAAAGGGTCTTCCTTGTCTGTGCTTTAAACTTGGTTCTGCAGCTGCAGGCACAGCATTTGACTACCCCTTTCATAAACAAATCAAGCTCTATCTTAATAACAAGTGCTTTTTTTGCCCTCTTTACTACCTCTGGTAGGCTGTGCCAGAACCATATTGTTAGGAAACCTCTCAATTTCCAGCCTAAATTTATTCAAGGCCACTTGATACCTCTGTGTTCTTCTGCCAACATTGTCCTTTAGCTTACCACTTCTTTCTGCCTCCCCGGTGTTTAACCCTGATGTATTTATAGGCAACAGTCATATTCTAGCTAAAGGATATTGTTAGAGTAGATGATTACATCTGACATTATAAGGGAAACTTCCTCATATGGTCATTGCAGTGCACATACTCCAACTATGTTAACAGCCCTGTTATGACAGACACCGTACATACCAAACGACTCGCAGATCATTGCTAGCTCCTCAAGGCAGAGATTGACTGTCTATTTAGTCGAGTCCACCAAAGGATGAGGCAAAAAACCAAAACGGCACATAAAAGGGGGCGGCCAAATGTCAATGGTGTCACTTGTGGCAGAGCCAGGAAAACAGGGCTCTTCTGCCACCAGTTCTAGATGTCACCCACTGGATCACAGCAGTCGTCACTCCCTTTGTCCTCGTGGGCCCTTTGCAGCTGCAAAGCACTTCATTTGTAGCAGTCATCGTGAAGAGGCAAACCCCACAATGTTTATTCCAAGTTTATCTACATTTGTTTCCTTCAGCACTCGAGTCCATGCTGCTTTATATTTTCAGAAGTAAACTTTATCTGATATTCATCCTCAAATAA
>NW_009596196.1:30209-39774 GCF_000690535.1 Cariama cristata | reverse complement strand
GAAAATTGAATACCACCCTGTGTTCCAGGCAGTAACGCAGCAACAAGCACAAAGAAGCCGTTTTACTTTTAGAGTAAGTTTTCTATTTATGGGCTCTGACAGTCTGAGGCTGAGTCAAACACAATACAGGCAGGCAGCAGCAGAGAAATGTGTCTCCGTAACCCTTGAAATGCAGTATTGATGTAAGACTCTCTTTACTTATCTCTGAGCAAAAGCTCCAGCTGAAGGGAATGATGCAGCCCCTACACATACATACACAAAACTTCTACTCATGTTTGCTTTGTGGTCCTGTCACCCCAGGTTCTTTCATCCATTTTCAATGTTAGGACATAGGCTTTAAGCCTGCCTGTAGGGTTTGAGCTTGGGGTCCATCAGGTGGCCTGTCAGGTTTCCAGGACGTGGGACAAGAGTCACTGGTATGGTCAGCTTCCACATGAGTTAGTGCATGTCTGGTCTGACTGCTGAACTTACATTATCACGATTAGTTTACGCTCTGCAGCTCTAAAGATATAAATTCCACAATAAATCTGTCCATTTTACATTCGGTAGAGTTTCACCGATATCAGTGGAGTTATTCCTGGTACCAGATACCAGTCCCAAAACGCATTTCTGCAAAGCTCACGTTTCTTTCAAAGTATCTGTATTATACACAGAAGATTCGGAAGTTTGCCCTCCCTGAAACCCTAAACATATTTTTGATATTTTCATTAATTCCAGTGCCAACAGCAAAAACTAACTCTATGCATAAGCACGTGTGTCTCAGATCCTAGCCAGTCCCTACACTTTTAAAATGCAACCAAAGATTATAAGGTAAAAACTGTTGCTTTTTTACTACGCCAGGTACCACTGTGTCTTTGTTCACTGTTGCAAAATCCATTATTACTAGTCCACATTACTGCTTCATTTTGTTATCCAGTTGTTACAGTTAAGTTAGAAAGATGTTTTACTTTACCTGTAAAGGACATGCAAAAAATCCTCACAATTCAGGATTTTCCATTCTAAAAGATTTTTACAACATTTAGTCTTTTACTTGAGATGCAATCTTCCAAATAACTTCAAGACCTGAAGTGAATTTCACAGCTTAACTAGTAACTACAAAACAAGCAACTAAAAAGAAAATACAGTGCCCTACAGAAACATATTTTGCAAATTAATTTTGACAAGTATAGTTTCCATTAACTTATTTATGGTAATACATTATTCATACTAACATTCACTGCATATATATATTAAAATAATTTTAAAAAGGCTTTCTGGCAAGCTACTTAGCACTTGCTGCTGACAGCATGGGACAGGCTACAACTTTTGTGTGGCTTATAAATTTTAAAGAGTAATAAATTGCGAATGGGATCTATTGTTCTGTTGTCATTTGAGAATGAGAAACAACGCTGAGAGCTCTTCTCTTATACAACTGGAATGCTGGAAAGCACCAAAAGTGCCAAAGGTAATGGGCTTTTTGGTAAGTATTCTTAATTTCCAACGTTACAGTTAGGAGGCTGAAGGTTTTCGTCCATTTTGTAACACTTCCTACAAATGTTTCACTGCCAGAAAACCCCACCATTTGTCTGAATGGTTTATACATCAGAATTTATATTTTAAATATTATGAAGTATGTCTTAAAAGTGTAGCCACGGTTGCACGGTACTTGTTTTTGCCATTAAAATCTGTTGCCTAGGAAATGACCCCCTTCTGCCATCGAAAGACTCCAATGTGTAATTATTCTTAAGCAGTTACTAAAAGGTGAATTTAATGTGGTGGCATGAAAAGGTTTAAAATGTATTGATGTTTAAGGGAGGAAAAACACATTTGTGCTGAAGTGAATACTGCCTGGCGTTGAAACTGCCATGAGAAAAACACATGTAGTAAACGTTGTATAAAATTACATATATCGTAATCTAATCTTAATTGCTTAATTTCTTTTATTGCCTAAAAAAAACCCAGTACAAAACCTACCAATAAATGTGCACTAGCAACACAGAATTCATACTGGAACTCAAGGACAGTCATGGAACCAGCTCCCCTACAATCCTTCTAAATACATGCCTAACTAAAACTGACATACAGTACTTCCAAACAGGTCCAGCTGAGAAAATCTGGAGAAAGAAATGCTGTCAAATAAGAGCAAAGCTCTTTTCCTCTGTGCAGATCTAAAAGTTTGGCCCTTTAAAATTAAATAGGCAGAGATAGTATTTAAATGAATGCATACTTCTGAGAAAAAAATTAACATCTTTATGCCATTACTTACCTCAAAGATGTCTTCTAGTAAGTACAATCTGATGGATAGATCCATTGGCCAGCAAAATCTCCAAAGCACTTCCAGACTCTGTTTTTAAATCTCATACTACAGTCAAGACCATCTCTCTCAATAAAAACCACTCTAAAAATAATGGCTAACAATAACCTAAACCCTTCTCTTGCTCCCAACGAGGATGGTGGGAAGTGTGTATTTTATTGCTATAGCACAGTTCCAGCTTTGTCATGTCTTCCTTCCCTACCAGGCCTTGGTTTCGTATTCTTCGTTGCTACTCTGGTACATGGGTAGAGCTGTTCTTGCGTACTTAGAGTCTTCAAGAGACACACGATGTCCCTAGCACCAAGACTGTTGCCCAGGTTTTCAAAACACTGGTTTCAGAAAGAAAGGTTTAAACTGAGGCAACGGGATTTGAGGTCCCAAAGCTCTGGGGTTCTTTTAAACTTAGAAACTTCTATAAAAGAGTTGCATCAGTAAGTCAGGAAGCAGCAGCACATTTCTGCAGAATTTGCACCATATTTATATGGTAAATTTCACACAGTTCTAGAAACCAGGACTATTGCTCCTGGGAGCCTGGACATGGCAAACAGAGACACCTGAAACTCAGCATCAATGTCCTACCTCCCACCTATAATGTAACAAGATCCTGAACAACTTACTTTTACACAAGCCTTCTTAAAAACAAAAGCAAATAAAGAAATTCCAAATCAACCCCTTGTAATCGCTTTATTGACATGCATCCCATTATCAACGCGGTAACGTGAAAGGCAATACATTTAGCAGTTACGGCAGCCACCCAATGCAAACGCTTTACAGCCTGACAATACCAAACTACAAGATGCTACTTAACCAGACCTAACGGCCCCCCAGTACGCTTTTGCTGACAGCGAGACCGCTCAGCAGCACCGGGAACTTCCTTCTGCTTCCACCTGATAAGGAAACATGCTATACACAGTGCATTAATCTCCTTCACTGTCTGACACAAAGCATTAATCACAACAGCTCGCTTCAACCACAATAAAACACAACGCCAGATGCTTAACCTATGTAGATGTCAAGCCCACGTATCTGCTGATGTTGCAAAAGCTCAATCGCATCCCGGCAATACAATACCTAAAAATACATCGGTGACGAGCAGGAACGCAGGTAGTCTTTTTACTCAAAACTCTGCAACCTAAGGCTCTTATCCAGTAAGAACATTGCCATTTGATTTTGCCAGGTGCCTGAAGAGCCATGTTGTAAAAGTTTAAAATATAATGATGCTTCTTGGTTACTGTGTTCAAAATACTGTAGTTTAGTTGCAACAGGTAGGAAAAAAAAGAGCTATAATGGTGACCAGAGAAGTGGAGAAATAAGAGATGTCAAAAGCATTTGACTAGTTCTGTGAAAGTTGAGAGTGCAACGATTCTTTAGAAATGAATTTAATTAGTTATGAGAGAAGAAGAACTAAAAGAATTGCTGTACAGTGGATGTGCACAGATAATGAACACAGTTAGATGGAAATTAGGAGAAGACACAATCATCAGATGAGTGAAGGTCTAGAACTGTCCAAACAGGGTAGTGGGAGCAAGGGGTCAGGCTACTGTATAAAGGCACATAGTTTCTATTTTATGAATTTGGATTTAAGTTTTCAAGGAAAAAATGCCTAATTCTATTTAAAAGAACTTTTCAATGCATAAAATTTTATTTGCTAAGAAGCACGTGCATCACACTCTCAGAAGTTGCCCAGGCACCTGTGTACATGGTCCTGGCCAGAACCGCCCAGAAATTTCACTTGAACAACCTTGGGAACTGAGCTTCAATAGCTAATTAATATAATGTTCAAGGAAATGAAGCATAAGCGATTTTTATATAACCATACTCTCTTCCCACATCACCCATAAACTTAAGCATATGCTTAAGTGATTTATTACATCAAGGCCAGGACGTTCTGCATGTTGCAAACATGAAATCTTACTCTCGAAGCATAAATGCTTTTAGCAAATGCTTTTAATCCTTGTGAATTGCAAGTATTCAGTTTAATTTTGAATCTTGACACATGTGCTACTGTGCACAGGAAAAAAGAAGAAAAAAAGACGATATATATTTTGTATAAGTTTGTGAAAGGTGATTAGAAATCTAGGCCTTGTGGTCTTATAGAACACCTGAAAAATAAGGACATTTGTCACTCACTTTGTTTCAGGCTTTTGCAAAAGTAATCTTCTCTGGCACTTTGAACAAGGACCATACAGGCTTTAAAGTTCAAATTAAACAGAAGAGCTTGGTTTATTTCATGAGGATGCTGAACATGCCTTCCTTTATTTCAGTGGGATATCTGAACATCAGATTGATTGTTTAAATAATTAAACTTAGAAATACTACAGAAACAAACATGAAAGTGGACAGACCTTCACCACTTATGTTTGTCCCTAACCTCTCTGCAATCTGATGTTAATAACGAAACAAGACAACGAACGGAGCTGGTCAGAAGGGCAGCTTATGGAAACAAAACAATATACGTGTGTGTGGCACGTGCCTGGGCACACACACACTGAGCAGCAGCACATGTTCAAACTCTAGAACAATCTGAGGAAAAGGGATTTAACTGGCACAAAGGCTGGTCATTTATATCACCTAATTCTTGCAAACAAGCCTTCAAAGTCTTTACCACCACAAAGTGCTTCAAATCACTCATTAATCACAAGAAGCAGTTAATCATAACTTTTATATTTCTTCATGGTTATTTTCTTCTGTTCTGGACCTGTAGTTCTGATTTACTTCAAAGAAGTAACTTCTCATTGCCAAGAAAGAACAAATACATATACCATGTTGTCAGAGCTTCTGGCTCGCTTCTTGAATCAAACCTCCTCAAAACTGCTCCAAAAGTCCAATTATTTAGCTGCATTGCTCTGGTACAACAGCGATGAAGTCATCCTTACGCCACCTAGAACTCTGTTTCCCATCCTGCTGTTTATCACATCATTCTCTCACGTCATCACCTCTGCCTCATGTGCCTTGTTACACTACTCCTCTCTTCCCTGCACTGCTCTTCTGGTTTTTGGTGTACCCCATTGGTCCCAAGGAGCTATTTAGTTGGGGCCTCTTCCAGCTCACTTGGAAATGCAGGAGCATAAAGGAGCATGTGGACAACAATCCTAAGCCCATCTCTCTTCATGGAGCTGTTGGGCCCCGTTTTCTTTGAGAACTATGCTGGATGAAGGCTTCTGCTACCTTCTTACCTACTGAAGCTGCTGGTCTGGGTGCCCTAAGGTTTCTACCTGCTCTTACTGATGGGACAGGGGCCATTCCAAACATCCTGCTTCCATCCCTACCTCTCAACTGATTTTGGCCCCGGGCAAGTAAGGGGACATAAGCAATGCCACCGCAAGAAACATCGCAGGGTATCCGAGCAGTGGAGGTGGGAAGTGAAGGCCAACAAGTTTGTGGGTGTGTAACAGTGGACCACATCTAACTGGTCTGAACATCCACAGGTCTACCGAAAACGACATCTCCACTCAATGGCCCAAGTAAGTATAGTTTCAGTGGCAGGGAAAGCATCACTGAAGTGTGTCACTTAGGCCTGCCATCCCTGCAATTCAAGCTACAAACAGTCCTTTCCAACAGCAGAAAGCCTGAGTGACAAGCCCTTTTACAAAACACCGTATTAAAAGGTTAAATCATTATTATGAATATGCACTGTTGTATTTTGGTGACATTTTACAGACATGCAGCATTTGTTTGCAATTATTCTATGAGTGTAGGATTGAGCGCACACCTACACTTTATTTAACATACAGTGACTTGCATTCCCAACTCGGAGCAGACGTACAGAAAATATTGTGCCCCCATGTCATTCCTGATCAGCCAATTCCTGTAATTTTAAGGCAGTAAAAGCTGGGGATTTGCACTGGAGCATAGTTAGAAGCATGTGCCAGTTGCTGCAGCTCAGCTGCCAGACGGTGCCATGTAAGAGGTGGTGTCTGCAGCACAGAAGTGGCCCGCAGGTTGTGCCAGCTCCATCAGTTTGCTGGACCTCAGTACACAAGTTTGAAGAGGGGAAAAAAAAAACACAAACAAAAAAACCCCAACAACAAAAAAACCCTCAACGACAAAAGGAATTAACTCTCTATGATCTGCCTTTTCCTTGTTACAGTCAGCATTTTCTGTGAGAACTGATTCTGTAAGAACAATACAAATCATACCCAGGAAGAGAGGCATCTATGGAAGAGCAAGTGCCTGCAGCACATGTGTGCACCAACATAAATTAGGGTAAGCTGGAGGTGTCCCACAAATCCTACTTGGAGGGTGTCAGCAAACATCATCACAACACCCTTCTTTCTGAGGTTTGTTTCATGTTTCCTCCTTATTGTTAGTCAGAAGGTGATTTCATTTTGACTTTGGTGTTCTGCTAGCACATCAGCACATCTCCTTCTAATAAATCCTTTGTTTAGTTTATATGAAGTGCCAATATTTGGGTAATAAGAACGATCTTTTAAGTACCAGAATTTCCTGCCGCTGATGTGAAATAAGGTAAGCACAGAGCAATATTCTAATATTTGTATGGATAAGAGAGGAGGTCACAATGTGTCTTCACCTACTCATGATAGTACTCTCACTGATGTCAAAACACAGTTTGCGTAAGCATGACAAAGCAGCAGGATTTACCCCTCCATCAAAACCTCTGGAAACACTAAATTTGCTTGGACTAGAAAAATAAGAAGCCTTATGAGAAAAAGAAGAAGTGTTTTGCCCTGAGGCAACGTTGGTTGCGGCAACGAGAGCCACAGGTTTCCTTCAGGAAGACATCTAGGTCAGAAGGCTTCCAGGGAGAGGGGTGGGAGTGCCTTCAGCTCACCTCTAGACTTTTGGGAAAGATGTCACTGTGTTCCCTCTGGATCTGAAATCTCTGGACCAAAACAGTTTTTCCATATTAAATCTGTTTTTCACGATATTCCCATGCCCCTAAAATTTCTAAGGTATAAACATACTAAAAGCTGGGGTAATTGTTAGGATATGTGGACTGGAATAAAACAGGACGCAGACACAAATTCAATGCTATTTTAAGACTTGTGATGGTAGTAAAAATCTGCAGAGATTTGAGCAGAAGTTCTCTCACTGGTTTTGGCGAAACACCCAGTTAAGCCCTGACAACGCTCGAGATTTTCAAAAGGGAATTTTCTGTGATTACAGCACAGAACACCCTCAGCTGCTCTCACATCTTACTTTGCATACCACTGTCAGAAAGCAGAGGCCTGGACTTATTACTGTTATTAAATGACAGAATTACCATCTTAGTTTCATTGTCACTGATTTTTTTCTTTAAATTTTACATTTCAGATGCTGATATACAGTTGTCACGACAGTATGGTTTCTGCTGAAGTTTGCATACCAGAGCACCTGTTCTAAACTATCAATTACACATACTGAAAAGTAAATACTGAAACCAGCCCCATCATTCCTGAATTGATCCCAACCAAATACATTTAAAAATGCACCACACGACGTCTCATCAGCTTGTACAATCCAAAAGCAGATAGCTGGAAATGCAATTTGATTCTGAACCAAATTTTGCTTTAGCATGCACTGTAGGATAATTGAGTCATTGTTTCAAATCAGAAACAGAGTACAGTGAGAATATAAAAACCACTGACCTTTCTTTGCTAGATTACTGTTGGGTTCATACTTCTCAATCAGCTGCTGGACTTGTTCTTGTTTTAATGGTGGATAAAGGATTTCATTTAATCGTGGATCACGTTGCTTAAAATTTATAAATTCCATCATCTGATCAACAGTAAGGTATGGTTTGCTCTTGGCACCACTAGAGAAAAAATTAAAGCAACAGCAAAGCCATTAAAATACATTTCCTTGAAATCTTGTTCAACATTCTGTAACCTCCCAGGAAACCAAAACAAGTTTCAAGCTATTGTACAACAAAAACATTGTCCCACTGTGTCTCTGGACTAATTTACTTTGCCAGCATGTAACGCCAGACGTTCTTCATTAAACATCTAGGAGTAAGATTTTTAAAAGTGTTCAGCATTATTGACATCAATGGGAAGAGTTGGAGCAACGCTAAAAGCTTTTCATTCCTCTGAATTCCTGGAACTAAGCAATTTAAAAAAGTAAAAAGAGAAAACAACATGGAATTCAATCCTGAGCTTGACACAACCCCTCCGTGCCCAACGATTCGGTTTTACTGCTGAATAACAGCAGCCCTGATTTCATTATTTTAGTATTTGTTTGGTGTTTTGTTGTGTGTGGTTTTTTTTTTTATAAACCTGCTAAAACATGCTAGGGACTCTGCAAAGCACGCAAAAAGATGCCTATTTAGAGAGTTAGTGAAAAGAGCAGAGTTTGGGTACAATTTGTACCCAGATGGAGATGCAGGAAGCCTCCAAGCCAGGTGATGTGCCCAGCGTTGTCTACAGCACCGGGGACTGGCCTGCTTCTACTCTGCGAGAGAGTCAGAGGGAGCCTAGCCCTGGGTTCAACGGGAGCAAACCAGGCCAAGGCTGCGTTCCTCTGAAACCTCAGAGAAAACAGGCACAGAAGGAGTACGTGAGCACACCCATGTTGCAAAGATATGTTCATTAATTGCTTTGGTGGTCTTGGGATGTATTTTGGAAATTACTTTGCTTGCCTATCGCTTCATGTTCCGACTCCATTGATGAGGTTCTGCTGAAACTGGGAAGGACAATGACTTGCTGCAAGGGGTAGAAGCAAGACGAGTTATATAGCTTGTAACTGAATGTATGGAATCAGTCGTAGCTGGTTGCTAATTTAATCTCACGGTGTGAATTCACAATGCACAAATCCTAAAAGTTACTGCATTTTTTGCAACTCCTAATTAAGCTTTTGGGGGTGATTATACATATTATCATGCCTATTGCATGCTGTTATTGCTTATTACTCTTCTTCCTTTACTTTCATGGAAGCCTAAGCTATCCTAATCCATGAAGAAAAACAAGACCCGGCAGTTGTGCTCCTCTAGGAACAAATTACTTTAAAACTCTAGCCATTAGAAATGGAGGCAAAAGCTTGGGAGAGAAAGAACCCTTGATCCAAGGTTAAATAACAGCCCTGCTTGACATTGAAATCTGTTCTTGGCAATTGCTGCATGCTGCTGTAGTCTAAATAACCTACTTTGCCATCCCCAGCCCAGAAAATCAGTGAAAGGGAAAAGAAACAACAACAAAAAAAAGAACGTCTTTTCTTACAACTCAGAAAAGATGTGGTCGATTTCAGGCCGAGGGCAAAGGTTGTTTAAGAACACCCTGTACACGTCTGGCGTGAAGTCGTCTTGAGGGATGGAATCATTCTGTGAAATGGGGAAAA
>NW_009596196.1:7344-30178 GCF_000690535.1 Cariama cristata | reverse complement strand
GAAAGAACGATACAGCAGTTTTATACATTCCTTGTAAACAGATCTCTCACTACTGCGCTTCTTTTGATTTCCTACCTGCAACTAGAGGAGCTCAGATTTTGCAGAATAATAAATTCCCCTGAATAACAGAGCAGCTTAAAGAGTACATCTTTAAAAAAACATACAAATACGTCTATCATCTTAGTTTCCATAAGGCAAAGTTATCTCTTCCTCTGAGCACCTGTGAAGGAGAAAGAACGGACATCACCCCATCTAACCCCTGTATCTATAGCATAAATAGGTATACCAGTCCCAGCAAAGCCTCTGAGCTCACTCCCAGCGGGGCGGCTGGCCAGTGGTGCTGAGCCCACGTGCTTCAGCGAGCAAAACAGCAGCGTTACAGAGGACAAGCACCTCACTCATCTTTCCAAAGTGTTCAAAGAACCGGGGAATGAACTGGGTCATTGAGTCATTATTAATACACTTGTTCTCTGACAACAGCAGAAACGTTTCCTTTTCCTTCCTGAAGATACATGTTCACCATACCGCGATCCTGGGCAAGACTCAAGCAGCACGGCTTTTCCATTCATCTTTGCCCTAAACACTCAGCATAATGCATTTGGCAATTAAATTTATTTTACAGAAACTGATAAAAATGCTCTCCTGTAGAACAAATATCAGTATTTTTTTCTTACATTTTCTAAAATTCAGAATAATTTACATTTAATCCTGCTTCTAGATGACACTTTCATCATCCCTATTGACTCCTCTCTGAAAAAGCAACATTACTGTTTTTAACTGGAGGGAATTACTGGACTGCATAAGCAAAACAGTCCTTCGCATGGAGCTCAAGAACCCTCTCTTCCCACTTGCATTTGCTGCCTTTAAGCTCCAGAATTTTTGCAGAAGACAGCAAGGGTTCCTTTTTTTAGCGGGGCTGGGAAGAAATGAGGACCCCAAGAAAGGTGCAAAGCTTTTTTCAGCACAGAACAGTAATGGTGTGCTCACCGGTTTCTGCCTTTGCATCAGTGCACTGAGAAAAGAAAATGGCACAGAAGCTTGTATTTTGTACAGAGGAAACCTTATAAAGGAACAAGAAAAAGGAAAACACAAACCCCGAGAAAGGCAAATACTGCAAATCTAATTTTTGAGTTTCCTCCATGCAAGCTACCTTTGTCAAAAGCTATGACATATAGTCTCTGGTAGCACCATGGGCCTTCTCCACGGCTCCAAAATAATGTCCAAATCTGATACACTGGAGGAGGACAATTGTAACTTGGACACAAGTTTTAAACTCCATTGAACCTGGTCATCTCAGAGGCAAGCTGCTGATAGAGGAAATCATTGCTTTTATGTATTCCGTCTGTTTAATGCCGTTACCAAGGGAACCGGAAGCGTCGATTCGAGTCTTTGTTAGATGGAAGGAAACTTTTCCATATTTTTCCTGATTTAGGTTAAAATAAACAAATAAATGAATGCCACAGGCATCACTTTATCGCTCCTTTCATCTATGAAACCTGCAGAGGCCCGAGAGGGTTTTGTACGGTGACCATCACTCAGCGTTTCTGTCTGCAAACGCAGACCGAACCTGACCCAGCTCACGCTCAGACCAAGCTGGGCTGTTTCGCTGCTCCGCCTGGGTACCCATCTCCAGGCTCTCATGGTCTAAGGTCACCAGCCATTAGACCCTGCTGCCTTCCTTTTTTTGGCAGACTGTGCGAGCGGCTGCAGCGTGAACTGGTTCACAACTTACCCGGCCAAAACAACCCTGTGCACTTTACCGTGGGATCAGCTGGCTGATCCAGGGAACTCGCCGATGGCACAACCGCTAAATCCAGTTAAGGGTGGATGGAGAAGTTTGAAACCAGAAGTTGGAGGATGGAAATAGCTCCTTTCAGTGACAGCCACCAGTGACACTGAACCACGTGTGAAACTGCACCCACTACACTTTGATAAATTCGAGCTGTGGTGCTTTCAGTTGAGAGCAGGACTGCTGATACTTGTGTTTTCCTAAAGGTCAGGATTCATAAAGTTTGTGAATTTTCTTGTTAAAGCTGCCACCTCACGCTCCTCTGTTCCTCCTGCCTATAAGCCCTATTCATCAGGGTACTGCTTGTCAGCCAGCGCTTCTCCTAAGGGCATTTTAAACGTTGATTCTGTAATTACCACAGAATTAGTCTCCCATTGACCTACTATATTTTTTCCTTTACAGGGGATTTGAAGGTGCTCAACTGAACAAAATGTGGGTCTTTTCCAATAACCTGGAATCCAGACTTTTATCTGCCACTCGGTTCCAATTAAGAAAATATATCCTGGTTTCCAACACGTACCTCCCAAGCGCCTACCTATAAGAGAATAATCAACACAAGTCTTTAGGCATAAGTACAGAACCTTTTAATAATTAATTATTTCCTACCAGTAACGTAATCGGTGGGCTACAAAACACAAAGATCTAGATGGGAGATGAAAGCCTTGCTGCAAGCATTTGCCCCCCCAGGCACAGCCTCAGACAACTGTATTTGGATTCCAAAACCCTGCCTGCCGAAAGGGATTAAAATACGCTGCCCCCTTCCTCAGCCTGGTCTGAGCCATCCACGTTTCAGTAGAACCACCCACACACCTTCTGCGCTCATCTCTTTTTTGAGACCAATGAACAAACCACAAACTTTCTGTACCACATGAGAGCATCCCTCATTTCCAGCTTTGCTGAATATTGGCATTCAATTTTATTCCGTGATTGAGACTCTCTACTAATTTCAAGCACCGCTGATTTATGATTTGCCTGGTAACCTGCCTGCTTTTGTAACATCTGTATCCAGTCTTATACATTTGGCAGCACAACAACTAGTTCAGATTATTTGCACAGACAAGACTCCATAGTTGGTTGTTTTCTTTTAACAGTCATGCTCACTGGTGCTTCATTGTGAACCTCTACATTAACTGGAAGGCAGAAACCCGTCTTCACAGTCAAAGCAGTGGCTAAAGTAAGGTTCTTCAAATTCTATTTAAGGTAACTTTGACGAAAACTGAAATAAATAAAAATACCCAACAACAAAAAAAGGCACACCCCCTTCCCCAAAAGTAGCCAAGATTGGGGAAAAAAAAAACAAAACAAACCAAAAAAACCATAGGGGAATCAGATGCCAAACTCAAAACCTCACTGGCATATTTAAAAGCTTCATTTAAACATTTATTTTAACATTCCTCTGCTTTCAGATCTGCTGGATGACGAATGCTGCTGAAAATCAGATCACACAGGGCTTGGTCCTGCAAGACTCTACGCATGCCAGGTCCAACTCAGAAATACATAAATAAATCCACACTTTGAAAACGTGCTTGACTTGAAGTCCATGGGTCATCCCACTGCAGTCATGCTCAACTGCTCGTCCGAGTCAGGGCTGGAGTGCTCAGCGCTGCAGAGAATCCATCCCTTATTAAGGTCCCTAAACACGAAATAAAGAGTTTATTTTCGGCACTTCTGGGGAGCCTCTCTGGTGCTATTCTTCCACAGCAGGATGAATCCAATTATCCAAGCAATGAGAACTCTTCCTCCTCTCACACTAAGTGCGGTGCCCTACACGTTGTCCCATGAGGTATCCTGGCAAGCACACACAGGGAATTTGCTAGAGAGCGGGGCCAGCGGATGCTGAAGCTTGCGCTGGCACAGACCAGTCCGTGCAGTGATACCATACCCCGGCAGCGTAGCTCAGGCTGCCCTAAGCTCAGGTCACTGTGCAAGATCGATGAGGGACTGTCCCAGCCTTGAAGCTACGAATCAGGAAGACAGTGATAAATGCTGACTTGGGACCTACTTACCCACAACTCTGAATTTCATTTGTGTTTTAGGGTCATTCATAGGTTCTGAGAGGCGCAGCAAAACATCATGTGAAACTCATGGCCAATGAGCCCCGCATCTACCTAGAGCAGTAAGAGGTATGGAAACCTGGGGAGAAAATCTTTAGAGGGATCTTCATGAGGCATGAATACGAAAAACCAAAAAGCCTAAGCTGTTAATGTCCATGAGAGACTTTCATGAATTCTCTGAATAATGTGGTGTGATTTTCCTGAGCAAGATTCCCTGATACTCATGTCATGCACTCTGCTGGAGTCCAGTGCTCTTCCAGGGCTTTACAGGAACACCATTTGTTCTGCAGTACAACGGGGCAGAAAAGTTGGAAGTTGAAGCTAAGAATTTTACTTACTCAAATAAACAGGAACACAAAGGAAAAGAGCTGTGGTTGAAGTACTGCATTTCTTCTACTCCATTACCTCTGTGAGATTCAGAGTTTCATGCTTCTTAATCACTCAGCTTCCAAAATATTTTTTTCAAAGATGATTAACACAGTTTTCTTTGTTGCATGAAGCATACTTCTCTTTTGTCCCAACCAAAGAAAGGATCTACTTTATACTACAAATAATTTTCAAGATGGTATCCCAGCAACAAGTATCCAGCAATGTGTACGTCAAATTGGCTCTACTTAAATAGCAGAAAAAGGTTGCAGTTTCTTTCAAGGACTCTGATGATGTTTAGATTTTTTTTTCCAGAGATATGTAGTCTAGAGAAGTAATAAATCAACTGATTTAAAAAGCAGCACTTCAGAGATTTTTGCACATCTTGTCTTGTTTGCTAATAATCAAATGAAAATCCATGTTTAAAATTATTGTTCCCATGTTTCTAACCTCACAACCTTACTTTAGATAAGATTATTATAATATTTTATACTCCCTTTACAGACATTTCTTGGAATTTTATGGAATTAAGCCCCCAGACCTATGAAGGAAGGTCTCATCGGTGAAGGGTATCTGAGGTTTGGCTTGTGAAGATTTTGCTCCACTGCTCATCTGGAGTTGCAAGAATTGTCTCTATTAAACCGCTGGGGAAGCAAATGTTGGGCAAGCAACACAGCACAGAGTTTTCTACAAGAGCAAGGGATCAGGAGATGCAGGTTCTCTGCTACAGACCAGTTCTGCCCCACCTCTTGGACCTCCAAATGTAGGAATTATCCTACAAGAAGCTTCTTGGAGGAGAACCTCCACCTCAGAGGAAAGTCTAAGGACATCTTTGCTCCAGCACTAACTAGAAACACCTGCTTGAGCGCATTCCTCTTGAAAAAAATCTTCTTGAGGGCAAGGTACCATCCAGCAAATGCTCCTGGTTGAGCAGAGCTCCCAGATTAGCAGCATACAATGGCAGTATCCCCACAGCATTAACAGCTTTGACACTACAGCACTTCAACATTTGCTCTATGTACCCTTCAGATAAGCTACAGGAAATTTCAATTGTCACTTAACTCAAGCTATAGATTATTTTTTTTTGTGAGAAGGAAACAGATTACACCATTAGCTACACCTCGAGCTAACACTGCTCTGAAATTATGCCGTGAAAATTGTGCAATTGTCACTTAATCTTAAAATATTCTCATAGGATTTCTCCAGGACAGGTCACACGACCCCCTGCCCTTTCCTTTAATCCACCTGCACTTCCTCCAGGTGCTCCTGGTCCCTACACAAATTCAAATCAAATGTACTCAGATTTGCAGATAGGTCCTGGGAACTTCTGTGTGGGAAACACAGACATGCTGCTGAGGGCCTATCCAGCAGCAACGCCAGCCCAGCACGATCAGCCTTGAACAAACTGTCTTCAACTCAACAGAGAGCAAACACTGCCGAATACAACCAACACTTTGTAAGGGCCAGGAATAAATTCAGATGCTTACCCTGGAAGATGGAAGATTACAAGCTTCTAACGCAGTCTCTACCCGTTTTCTGTCAGCGGAAAACAAGCGGTATATGCTGCGAGACAAAGACAAAACAGAGGCAACAGGTTTAAAGACTGAATATCACTTTCCAGTCTATCACGTCTTTAGCTATTTACTTCCACTTGCTGGCTGCTCGGTAACACAAGCGAGTTTAACGGTGCCCACAAGGAGTTTAACTCTACCCCACACAAGCCCCTATATAACGGATGGTTATTTCAGAAAGTCACCACTGCTCTCTTTGTATTACCCCAGCGACATGCAATTTGAATATATTTATCCTCATTACATGTCCCTGAGGTAAAGAAATTATAGGTTTTTTCTCATTTTACAGAAGTGGAACGAACAAGGGCAGAGAAGCTAAATGTCTTGCTCAAGACCACAAGGGCAATCTATGCCCAAAGGGTATTCGAACAGACATCCCGAGTATCACTGGCCACTCCTTCCTGCAACACATGTTACAAACAGCCGATAAAATTATTGTTCTAGACACAGCGGTCACATGTTCATCCCAGACATATTTTCACACTCAAAAGTCAGAAAGGACTACAGGGTGAGGAATGGGAACAGAACTTACTTCTTCAGAGGAATGCGCCCTTCTGGAGTCACCTGCAGCTTAAGTTTTGTGTAACTGTGGAGAGAAAAACACCCAATTTTATTTTTACAGCATTTTCAGGTACCTCTCCACCAACTTTAGAGCTCAGTGCTAGTGCTCTTAGCACAAGGCAAGTTCCACTCAGCTCTTTTGCCCAATATGAAAACCTGTTGGGATATCAGTAATAAGAAAACACCTTTTACTTCAACAGCAACGCACCTGTAGTGTCAAATACTGTCTGTCCTGCAACAGGGCATTGCAAATATCATTAATGCACACATTTATCATCCCCCCGAGCTCCTTCTCACCCAGGTGCCTGTCAGTCTACCAGCAGACTGAATTGTGGCACACAGGCTACACAACTTGACTGGAAAGCTGGCTGTACTCCTCTTCCAGAGGCTGAAATTGCCCTGGGATGTTGCACACCAACATCCCTGCCTCCCTAAGCCCTCTCCATAAGATACCTGTGAAGGTTTCTCCCTTTGACCCTAGAAGTTGTCACCCCCCAGCTGAAGGAAGTCAAAGAGCTGGCAATTGGAATGTCTCCACACCAGCAAGAGCATCAGTACACTCAGCAGCCCTGGGCAAGCCCAAGACATTTCCAGTATGAAGCAATATCAAAATTACACGCTGAAACAATCTACAGGCAGGCAATCATCCAGCTTTTGGAGTATTTAGAGTATCTCAGTGTCTCAGGACCCGTGACTTCTCTCACATGCTCATTAAGGCAGGGGGCTAAATACACATCTATCTCTGTCCAAATCTTTCAACATATTGATTCAAAGCCTACTGAAAGAGGAGTCATCCAGTAGCTTTAATGAGAAGCAGTTGGGTCTACAGCTGCTATGTGATGGTCCTCCCAGTACATGAGGTCTACTGGTTACCAGCATAATGTTTACCAGCAGCAGCCTGCAAGGAGCACAACTTTGAGTGCTTCATCTCTTCCAATTGAATATAATGAAAACTAAATGGGTTTTGCAGTAATATGATCTGATAAAAAAATGTGGCAACACTTCAGTATTTAAGAGGATTTTTTCGGTTGGTTAAAAAAAACCAAAACCAAACAAACTTTTTCACTTTTCCCACTGGCCTACCAAAAGAAAAGGAAACTACATGGTTCTAATAAACTTCCCTTTTTTTCCCCAACCAAAAATGTCATTAGCAAGCACTTCAAAAACAAAGTATGTGCTAATATCCTAACTAGGATAGGAGCATTTTCACAAATGCTTGTCTCCTCATATGCATCTTCTGGAAACTGAAATCTGTTGTGCTACTGTGTCATCAAACAAAATCATTATCCCCTTTGCCCCATCTCCCAGCACTGAGCTAGACTAAAAAGAAGAAAATCACAGCGGTTAGCAAAAAAGTTTCTTTCATTTTGCCTTCTAGTTTTTTAAACTTTTGGGTACATTCTGGTCACATTTAATGTTTTCCTCTACACCCAAGAAAGCCAGAAATAAAAGAAAATGGAGGGTGGGGCGAGAATTCTGAACTTCAGGTAAAGCAAACTAAAAATGTGTGTCTGCAGAACTGTCAGCCCCCCTTATACTCACCACCTTTTTTCCTCCCAAATCCTTTGCTACATATGGGACACTATTTTTTCTCCTACAGCCATTATTCACCCATCTAAGAAAACCAAGCACGTTATTCCTGTTAAAAAGCTTGCTAGGAGATACACCCATGGGAGGCAGTCGAATGGACTCATTTCAGTAGTGCAGTGCCGACTCCAAGAACGACAAACGCTGGACGTAACGCTGACCCAAGGTTTCCACAGTGCAGTCACCCTTTGCTCGTGACGGCGCTGGTCAGCACTTCAGTACTCATGTACTCCAGTGTCCATTTTTGCACCCCAACACAAAACCACACTGCACGGGTACAATAGAGGAATGAGCACATCATAACCAAAATGGCAGGTCTTATTAACCACTTCTCCTCCTAAATTAACTCTGTTTTTCTCATCTGACCAAACCACAGGAAAGCTACTCAAGCTGTTTATTATTGTGTTTCCAATGCTGCAAGGGACTGAATACCACAAAGAAAAAAACCTTAATTCTGCTCTAATACAATTTGCTTTTCTATTTCAACAAAAGGGTTCTGATAGGACTGCAACCAACTCTTTGCTTAGTACAGTTATTATAATGGGGATATATTTTTAATCTTCAAAGTCAAAGACTTCTTAAGTGACTCTGATTTGCCATCTGTGCAAAGGACCCTGGAAACCCTACAGTTCCCAAGTGATTTATTAATTAGTGGAAAAAGAAAGAGACACAGAAATGCCATGCTTGCCTGCTACTGAATCTATGCAACATGTCCAGTGACTTCATCTTTAATTAATGTTGCTTGAACAACCACCGAAAAATGGCTACAAATAAGTCTGGCTCTACTATACTGTGTGATAACAAGTTCCTCCTTTGAACCTGGTATGAAAACGCCCATGAGGTACAGCCACAATCCTCCCCGTTACAGACTCATCAGCAAAGTCTGCTGGCCACCTAGGAACTTGAGTAGTAAGGGGCATGGAAATAGTAATATCAAATCACTCCCGTAATTCATCTACAACCTGTGGAGATGAAGGAAGTCATCTCTGCTCTTGCTCTCACACTTGGGTCTGCTCGGGTTAGCACAGTGCTTTCTCTACTGTCAACACGTGGAGTCAAAAGGAAATGTTAAATGTTTCCCTCCATTTGGGATTTTGTTTGCCTAATGTATCACTGCTGTCCCAACACAGCATTATCAGACACAAAGCTGTAGTTCCTGCAACGTCCAGCCTTCAAAGTTTCTTCAAGAAGTTCTGTTGCCTTCATCTGCACCACAAGGAACACTAGGAGAAGAAAATACACCCCACACCCCCCTCCCAGAATAGGCACCTATGAGTACGTACATGGGATTAATATTAAGCAGTTGGGAAACTTCTGACTAAATATGGGTGCATCCAATGAAGTTAGGCATGCACAGCCTTTGAAAGTCCAGAAAAAGGGCAGGTTAGCTTGCTTCTTGGATGGAGGCAAGTTTTAGAAACCTAAGCCCCAGCTTGGTATTCAGCTGGACCGAGCCTCTGTCCATTAGTAGAAATTAAAAGGTGTTTGGGGGACACACAGAGCTGAATTTAACCAGCTAACTCGTAGGCTGGGGGGGGTATATCTCCTCTTTTAGAAGCCGAAAAGGCCAGCTAAGTACCCCAGTTCATTACCATCACTATCTGGTAGGCTTTCCCATGCTGTTCATGACACTGTCACCTATGCAAAACTCCCTCAGCAAGTGCACTTATCATCCAGTCGAGAATCGCTCATCTCAGGTTTAGTTCTCTTTCCTTCCAGAGGTGTGTTTTTACACTCCAAACGTTCTCATAAATGGCTTTTCTACTTTGTCGAAAGCAACTCAGAATCTGCGCCCTGCGCAAGGCAATCTAGATGAATGGATTCACGGCCTCCCTCTGAATCACATGAAAACCAGAAAGATTAGGCTGAAGAAAACGGACTTCTTGCATTTCTCATTTTTTGATCAGTTACAGAAAAAAGGGAAAATAAACCAGAAGCAAGTCAGTCCAGAATATTCTTTCAGTTTAAATTGAGCGCTTCAGACTACAGCTGAAGCTACTACTTTGGTAAAGAAGGGGAAGAGGGCATTTAATTCTGTTAGTTTGTCCGAAGAACGCTACCAAGACTTTTGTTTAAATGATGTTTAGATAACAGGCTTTTTAAAACCATGAGAAAGGACAGGCTGTGTTTACAAAAGTGACAACTCATCAAAGCAGAAACAATAGATGACAACGTGACTAACAAGCAAAGAGGAAAATGACGCAGAGAAAAGAGCAACGCCCCCAGCATTAAATATGACGGCCACTTACGCTTTTTCCAGAAACGCGTCCCTTGACATGTTCTGTGCCAACAAATTTGTTGCCAAACTGAACACTTCATCTGACCATTCCTGTAAAGAGAAAATTTGATTAAATGAGGCTTAGTTTAGATGTTTACTTACACAATGCAAAATATTTTTGAAAATTACATCGTTAGTAAAAAGCGCCTAATTAAAGGCTGAACTTGATTTTTCCCGTTACAGCTTCCCTCCTCATCTGTGAGACCTGATTTTCTCATGCTGCAAAAAAAATGAAGACTGTTACAGATATTTTTTTAAAGATATCTTATTCCATTGAACTGGAAAAAAAAAATCATATGGATAAATGTCTGATGCAAACCACATTCAAGCTCCGAGAAGATGTGCAATAAATGCCCCAGAAAAATACATTTTCTTGTGTGTTGGACACTGTTCTGGTTGACACACTAAGGATTAAAAAAGAAGCCTCTATATCACCATTCTTATAAAATGAAGCTGAAATGGGCTTAAATCCCTCTGCAGACAGATAGACCCGACAGGGTGGGATACAGGTCACACCATAGCAAGTCTCTTGCTTCAATGTCCCCTCTTGCAGGAGCTCGTTGGGAGAGCCTCCGCATCACACTCTCTACAGATCATGAAGTAATTCAGACAACAAATACCATGCCTTATCTTTTATGGTGGATACCGAATTAAGAACTGTAAGTACTGACTCTATCTAAGATCTTACTAGGTAACATAAGAAACGCACTTAAAAAACCCAAACCAGCAGAAATGTATAGGAATAAATTTAAATTATTCTCATGTACAAGGAAGAAGATGCAAATCCAAACAGAAAAGGTCCTCTCCCCACTGCTGTACATCCCTACACTGTGATCCTATCCCTCACTAAATTATTTCCCCCCTTGCTACCCTGACGTAGAGAAGAAATGTCCTCCAGCCGCTCACGGGAAACCTCCCACCGCCGCCTGCAGGCACTGCTCTTCCCATGGCTCTCCCTCACTTTTCCTCTCTTCTATTTTCCAGACTTTTCTCAACTCTGTGTACGTTGCTGAAGTCCTTCCCTTAGGTCTCTGAGCTTTCCCGGGTTCCCAGCAAGGCTGATCCATGATTATAATCTGAAGTTTAGACTCTCGCTGCTTGTCCTGTCGCTCTCCTCCCTCGCAGGTCTCTCCTGCAGCTTTTCATCAATGACATCAAAGCATTTTTCCTTGCTAACTTGGTGCTTATTTACAATCTTTAATTGCAATTCTTTTTAATCACAACTGCAGTTTTGGATTAGCTTTGTTTCACCCCTTTAAAAGAAAGGGATGAAAAAAACCAATGCCTTTGCAAGCAACGTGATACTTTTTTTTAACTTGATGAAGTTTTCTGAGCTTCCTTTGAAACTAAAATTGAGTTTCCTTTCCTATCAGTCCAGATCCAAAATTCCCATTGCCACACAGTCTCTCAGACGCATACTCTTTGAGAGGTATTTCCTCCCTTTGGCTCTTCTTTTTCTTGAGGAAAAATACAAAAAATGGGGGATTTAACTCTGACAAAAACTGGTAACGATGAAAAGTATCATTGACTTCCAATGAAACAAATGTTGCTACGTCACTTTGGAGCTTATGAGCTTGTTTTACCTAAAAAGCCTCAGGTTTCCACGTGACTGGGCGATTGACTGGAGAGAGGTTCAGAAGTTATAATTTTTTCTATTTTTATTTTTTTTTTTAACCTGCCAAGGTTTTTTGCCCTACAGCTATCAGATCTTGTTCCTGAAACCATCTCGCACAGTTGCTCCCAAGGAAGAGATAAGGCTACCTGTAACGCCTACTGTTATAGGGGCCTTCGATATCCTTCAGCTATCAGATCCTTAAGTCCACCCCATTTATAACCTCACCCCTAAGCAGCCGAGACAACACATCTCCCTGTGACTGGCATTTCTGGCAGAGAAACCTTCCTCTCTCTGACACAGATTTCTTGTGCTGGAGGCAAACCACCGCTGCTGAGAGTCCTCCCCTCCACCTCTTGTGACCACTTCCATTCTTCTTCTTTAGCTGTTTTTCCTTCTTAGGTCTAATTTAAAAAAAAAAAAAAACCAAACAAAAAAAAAAACCAAACCACAAAACATGAGGGTGTGAGAAAGAAGAGGAGGAGGAGTCAGGTTCGTTAGCAACACAACTGCTTTGCTGTGACTCTTGGAACAGAAAGCGTATTAAGTGCAGCATCCGTTTTTCCTCTTGGCAAGTCATTTTTCCAGGCTCAAAATAGGCTCATCTTGTAAACTCTGCTTTGTTTAGGCACTAATAATAGCAGTTAAAATGTCTCCCTGTGACACTAAAGGCTGCAGAGATTAATGGTAACATAAAATATTATTTAGAAATTGAAAATACGTTGGCTTTTAACAGATCTTGATAGGCTATGTTTGGATCTCATTAGTTCTGCTGGGCTTAAAACCAAAGTATTTTGTAGAAAACAGAAGTAGGGCACTTCAGGAGTATCCCACAGCCCAGCTCTTCCTTCTCTTTGTCCGAGTGCTTGTTGACAGCAATGTAAGGGGAACTCAGTTATTATGTGCCTGTCACAAGCATTATTTACACAAACTGTCTTGCCGTGTTCCTTTGCTAGCTTTTCCTGGCTCTTCAAAGCGATCACATCACTCTTGCCAAATATTCTAAGGGCTACCTGCAGGCTGAGCCATTCCTAACGACGCAGGTGCCAAGTCAACAAGTCACAAGCAGTATTTACTCACTGCCTCTCCCATTTTAGGGTCTTCATTCCAGCCACCATAGAGTCCCAGCCAGAAACCCAAGGTCAGAAAATATGCCAAGGATCACATCATCTTTCCAGTCACCGGTCTGAACCCTCAGCAGGAGGGGAAACAACAGCCCTGAGCACAGACCCGAAGAAATAAAGGAGATGGTTTGGACTGACTTTGATGGGCTTGCATCAAGCTGTGAGCCAAGATGCCTCTTGCCGCTTTAGCTACCAAATGGCTCTGTTTCCTTGGGTTTGCTGTACGGTACAGAGTACAGCCCATACGCTCGCTCCATGCATGATGCACTCTGCAGCCGTCTTTACCAGCAGCAGCGATTCCTGAAGGCCGTGCTCGGTGAAAGCGCTCCGCGGGGTAGAAAGCTGTTATGTGTAGAAAGAAAACAGCCTACTGCGGAAAGGTTATAACAGCCTCCCAATCACCGCGGTAGCTGCAGACTCCTGTACAGATGCAATACAAAAGGAAAATATAAATCTTTTGATATTTTGAAATAGGGCTATACTAGTGCCAACAAACTGTTTGCAGACTGGAAGCCTCTGATCCTGTTTGGTAGCGGAAGAACCCAGCCTTCCAACATTCAACGCCAAGCAAGTCACATCCATCATGATAAGAGCTCCCTGAACTCGATCTCCTCTTGGCTACGTCCTGTTACACTAATTCATATTTGTATCATTCCTGTGAACTTTACTAACAAATTATTTAGCTGTTCTGTGCTTTGGCAGGTAGCATATAAGCAGCAGTTCATTTGGAAATCTGTTGCTTAGTGAAGTAATTTCTCTCTTCTATTACACACATCAAGATACATACCGTAAGACATTTATCTCAACAGAAGAGATGAGACTTTTCATAAGACAAGACAGCACATATTCTTGAAAACACTTCCTTCAAATCAGAACTGACTACGTGTGAAGACAATGTTTCTCACACATTTGTTTTTGGTAGGAGGCTAACAAAGCAAGCTGCTGAAATTCTACACTTTTGGCATCCTTATGAATTTTATTTTAAAAAAATGAAATGGATGTGAATTTATATGGTTCCCTTTATCATTTTATTATTCTGATCAAGCTCTTAGATATGCTGGGGAAGCTGGAAAAACAAAGATGTATGCTGGGAAGCATAGTATAACACAACTTGTGAATCATCTTTGACGACATTATTTTACTTAGGGAGGAATTCATCAGCTCCTAGTGATGGACCTGATCCAAAGCTCATCAAACTGAGGAGAAACAGATTTCCTTGGGCTCTGGATAGGGGTCTGTATGGCCAGGATGGACTAGTGTGGTGAGAACAGAGTTGGCATGAGAGGCACAAAGGAGAGTGAGGGGGAAAAGATGGGAAAGACGAGACATTCACTTTTGAAGTTACTGCATTTGGAAAGAGAATGAAATACTGTAGTTCAGACACAGAAGCTCACAGGTCGGACTTCTTCATGTTGGAAACGGAGACGGAGAAAAAGAGCAGCTGCTCAGAATAGGGTTTGAGAATAAATTTCTTTCTTTATCCTGGCTTCTGTAGCACTGTGCTTGTGGACGCTTACAAATCTTATCCTAAGATAGGTACCCCCGTCGGAAAATAAGCAAGCGCTGTATCAGTGCTACTTCTCTTCATCATCAAGACGTACCTAGCAATCTGCCTTTTAGACTACTACCTAATGAATTTCAGGCTGCATTCTTTGAACAAACCAGTTGCTCAGCACCCTTCAGCTCATCACTAATGTACTTTAGTTACTTTCTCCTGGAGGAATGCACATAAAACCGTGCACTGCGACTACAGTGTCATTTCTAGCTCTTTACTTAGTTCACTTAAAGCAAGTTGAATAGCCCAAGACTCTTATTTTGATAATTTTCCCACAACTTGGCCAGTGGATGTGCTGAACAGAGTTTGTAGCAGAACAGGAAGCCTTCTGCAAAGGAAGAAAACCCCATAATTGAATAATTTTAACTGCCTCACTAAGACCGTTACAGTTTACTTTGCCTTTCTCCTCCAAGGCAGGACTGCTCGATAGTTGTCACACAACTTGAGAAATAAGGTATTGCAAAGGAAGGGTTAATCCAAAAAATATTCATGTACTGAAAAGGGAAAGGTGGGGGAGTTTTCCATTGACACGTGCTTTTCCTGGAACATCAGCAAGCAGGGTCAAAATTTGCACGTGTGACATTGAAAACGTCTTGCATTGACATGCCTTCTCAGAGCTCCCCCAAGAGATGATTTGTGCCTGATGTGCTTATTTATTATGACTTCTCTGAGTCACTACATGGGTCCCGGAGACGGTAAGGAGTAGATTCTGTGGTCTGGCTCATATAAAGTTAGAAAACATGTAAAAAAAGGAAGAATTTTTAGATGCATTCAACCATGACCAAAACTCTGTTTTCATAGAAACAAACAGGATATTTAACGTGATCTCTAAGTAAGCACAGCTAATTTGCAATGCTCTGAAAATCGCATCCCCAGGCCACAGTGCCCGATTGATAAAATGTTAATTTATGTGGTCTAGCATATTTACAAATAACAAGGAAGACTTAAATTCTTAGTTACTCAGATCGTAGGAGTTGCTCAGGATTTAGAGCAGCCAAGCTTTTCTAAAACATCATTTTATCTACTGTATTTTAAGGTTCCATTATCAAACAGCAAATAGCCCTAAAATACCAATTTCTGCACTGTTTTAGCAAATAGATTATGGTTCCCTGATTGCTGGCTAGACAGCAAAGTAAAAAGGGATGTACGCTTCTGATTTGGCTGATTTTCCCTTTTGTTTGCTAAGGGCTAACCATTTTTGCTGGTAAAGCTTTAGTATACCTTTTCATTTTCCATCATGGGCATAGGTTGTGTTTTTTTTTTCCTGAAGAGTTGTTGCAATCGCTTTCACTTTTGCACTGCTAAGATTTCTTAACCACCCCTGCAGAGTATAGCTGTGCGTTTTCAAGTCTGAGGACAGCACTCCCCACTCCGCGGTCCATGGACCACCACAAACTCTTTTTGTTTCTCTTCTGTCATATCAAAGAAACAGTGGAAATAGTGTTTTTGCCAAGCTGACCTATCGGTTAACAAAGATTAGCAGAGACAGAAACCTGGCAAACAAAAATACATCCTCCTAGCTTAAGGCTTTCACCCTATGACCCTTTTTCTCCTGGTCTGACCATCCTTGTTGCCTGGGAGGTGACAAAATAAGTCCTTACTGTTGTTAAATTACCACAGTCTACAGAGAAATTCTCTTTTTAGCATCATCTATTGGACTCGAGGATGCAAACTGTACTAAAGTGTGTTCTGTGCATGGTTATCTAGAGATTGTCATCAGAGTCTACCCATATGAATGGAAGCAGAAAGAGGAGTAGCTTTTGAATGTCAGTTTGGAATAGATAAAGCAAAGAGCTCCCACTTCATTAAACACAATTGAGTCATATAGAAATTGGAAGAAGGAAAAAACCAAAACAAAACATGTACTAGTATCAATCGTAACTTGCTTGGCACAAACAACTGCATTCTATGTGGTGTCTTGGACAGAAATGAAGGGACCATCCACCTGCATGGAAAAAACACTTTGCTAAGGTAATGCCATTGACTACACAATTCTTATCAAGGGCTACCAGTAGGTAAAATGCGATGCCTAAAATTGACCTTTGATCACGAACAGAAACGTTCATGCATGTAAATTAAACAAGGGGTCTGCTGACATACTTGACTACACAAGGTAGAGCTGTAGATTCCCACTGCTCTGATAAAGGTCAACCTTAAAAAGTCAACCGTTTACAAACTTTGTTCTCACAGATGATCCATAATTCGTCCACACTTAGAACAAGCATAAAAGGGTGATAACTACTGAAAGATATTGATATGTGTTTGGAGAGTCACAGTACACATCTTATAGCTGAGTAAAAATGTGCATGTAGCATCACGTTCATAATGCTTATTTGGGCTTTACAAGCAATGTTCTGAAGATGAGCACACATACCAGGCTGCTGAACAAAGTCCCTGAAAAAAAAAGGACTGCACATTTCTTCTTGGGTACTGAGTGGCACAGCTCTGTAACAGAATTGAGGTTCATTTCATAGCAATCTCCACTTTTATCTCATTTATCCATAACTAAACCCAGTATTTTAAAAACATTAATTTTATATGACCCAGATGAACGTATATTACCTTTGCTATATCCTCTTGGAATGCCACCAAGTTCAAATATGATATATTGACCAGGTCTGGACCATAGACAACAGTTATCATTCGATTTTCCAGTCGACCTCCTAGGTTCCCAGCATCCAACAGTTCACGCAGTTTTGGATCCTGCAGGTAAATACATAACAAAATAGTTACAAATCTTTTGCAAATACTTACGCTAAAAGAGTTGATTATTTTTGCAAATACTTCAGTTTTGAAAACTTGTATTATTTTGAACATGACAGCACTTGGTTCTGATCAGGTTAATTAGTCATTAAAATATTTCAAGTTATTAACCCAGAATAAAAAGAAAACTACTACTGTAAATCCTTCAAAGCCTTTGAGTTCTGTGTTGGTACAGTACAGACTAAAAGGTGTCCAGTTGATGGTTGCACATGCCTATTCTCAGTTATTTTCCCCTCAGAAGTTTATATGTAAACTGTTTTGCTTGTCAAAATAACACAATCTGTCCAAAGGCTACTGACCTCAGCAGAGAGTTTCTCTATGATTTTAATGGATTTTAGATAAAGCTCAAAATGAGAACTTAGTTTTTCCTAAGGAATTTATAAAATCGTCTGGAATTAACAGTCTTAAACGCTATGAAATGAATAATGGAATTTTGGTGATGCCCTTCCTTCTTCTTCATGTTCAAAATGTCATGTATTAATTAAATTATGAGATATATTCTATTTATATTTAGTTTGTAGTATTTTTTTCAGGTTTATATCCAATATAGAATCATAGAATTGTTTAGGTTGGAAAAGACCTTTAAGATCATGAAGTCCAACTGTTAACGCAGCACTGCCAAGTCTACCACTAAACCACATCCCTCAGGGCCACATCTACAAGTCTTTTAAACACCTCCAGGGATGGGGACTCCACCACTTCCCTAGGCAACCTATTCCAATGGTTAGTATAGAAATGACTACATAACATTTCTGTGAAGGAAAGATACATTCAATTATTTTTATCAGTTAATAATAGACTGAACCTCAGCTTTATTGGTAGCATAAGCATGTGAGAAAAAATTTCAGGTTATTTTATAACTCTACTAGTTTCTATTTCAGCTGCAGAATTTCCAAGAAATGCACTCAGGGTTTTTCAAACTAAGAAAACTGCTTGGTCCTTGGCCTTCAGATGAAGTTTATAAAGGCAAAGACAGATGAAAAGAAGCCCTGCATGACTGAATTCAATCCTTTGAATAGGGTCAGTATAACTTGGAAGCTCAGGTTTCCTAAAAGGTAAGATTTTTCAATCTGGTACAAATACTAAAAAATTGCCAGCAAATAGCATCGTTATGGGACGACGGATTCTGTGTAGAGATCAAATTATTTCAAAACTGACACAAATACATACTGCAGTTTACATTTCACTCTCACACCAACCTTTTACCCCACTGTCTGCATATGCTTAGTGTTTATGGTACTTCTTAATATTTAACAACTTTTGAATAAGAAACTAAATTTCCACCAACAGATTCAAATTAAATTTAGTATAACGGGACGATAAGCTTAAGATGATAAATAGGATAATTTTTCATGGATCTTGCAGGAAATCCTGTATCAACAAGACCTCTGTCCAAAGGGCATCTCCTGATTGGTATCATATCTGCTTGTAGGCAACAGAGTTATGCATATGTTCACCAAATACTTCACAAGGTTTAGGAGAGCATTTTGAAGTATGGCGTGTTAACTGGAAAGAAAATACAGGGTTGTCCATCATAAAATGCTGAGCCTCATTAAATACTGGGTATGATGGCAAGTGTTGCAGGAAAACAGACAGAATAATCTTATTTGAGGGCTCTGTAAAGAAGGAATATGATTGTGCTCTGAGACAAAGACAATTTCATGGGTAAACAAGTTAATGACAGGCTTTCACATAAAAGGAAAACAGAACAGGGATATAAAAACGGTAGTTGCTTTCCAGAGAGGAGGATTTGAAGGAGAAAGATGAAGAAATTGTATAATTTACATCTAGGAGAAAAGCTAGAGAAATGCCTTGAAGATGCTAAGTTAGTGATGGTGTGTTACCAGCTGGGTTACCTTCTCTTTTATTTACAGGCTGAATGTTACAAAGCTTTGTTTAATTTCTCTGGGAGGTGAGAACTCATCTGCTTTTTACTCTCTACCATTTCAAATCCAAAATCAGACTGATAAATGCTTCCGCTCAAGGGCCTGTCTGGGAAGAGCATCATTCTTTCTGAACTCAAACTGAACAGGATTGTCTATATGGTCTTATTCTCTTTCACATAATTGTCATTCCTTTCTCCCTTTCCCTGGCTGAATCTCTTGCTCACAGTTTCACTCTTGGTGATGAACTGCAATCATATCAACAAAAGAAGAAAGAAGATAACCTTTTTCCTTTGAATTTATAGTCAGCTATAGGGTGTCTCTATGATGGATCATACTCTTGTTAGTCTAAGAGATGCATTAGCCATGCGTCACAGAATAAAAAAGAAACATATTTGAAATTGGATGTTTTTTCAAAGCAAATTCATCAAAAGAGAAGTTGTCTGGGACTGGCTCAGTAAGGTTTTTAGAAGTGCTGAGTAAGTGGCCAATCAGGCAATGCGAGTACGACTTTGGTCTTCCAAATCACAGGATTTTTCTCTAGTTTTTAAAGGCAAGAAATTAGACAGATCATCCTCTTTGGGTTGCCGGGTTTGGATGAGTAAAATGTTGAATTCTTCTTCTATTCTGTTTAAGACTTGTCTAACAACGTTTGAAGCACACAGTCCCTTACAGCAATACATTACCTGGCCGCCATCCAGCACCTGCTAATGAAGGACATACACTGCGTATCCCAGGCTATCTCAGTGTAACCTGCAACGTGCTCCACAGATTTCAAATAGATATTTTTATTTTAAGTTCAGTGACACAGAATAATTTTGATACTAACAGGATTCACACCCTTTTTGATCCCTGCCATGGGTGTATTTGGCTTTAAGGGTGACAGATGCATTTCCACTTGTCAGTGACAACTTAGCCCTTAGCTGATGATCTAGGTTGTATTACTTGGCCCTTAGATCTGAAGTTCTCAAACCGATATACCAAAGCACACTGTCAGCTCTTCACATTCCTCATGAACAGCTCTGCTTCCCTATTACCACACTTAGCTGCAAACACTACCAAGGAGATGAGCAAAATACCCTTTAACAAAATCTTGAAGACTATCGAAGCTCTATGAATCAAAGCTCTTTTTAAAATGTCAGCAAGTTTTCCTGCAGAGATGACAGGAAAGCACATTGGAAAAAAACAAGCAGCAAGACCAAATTTAGCTCTTTTATGTAAATCGCATTATTTTGATTTTGATAATTCCATTTTGAGGAACGAGACTGAAAGTCTGTTGCTGTTTGGAGCTGCATTTGATATACTGGCTCACAAGCAGACAGCTTGTTTTTTGGCGTAAGCTCTTTGCTAGACTGAGGCCTTATTAAGAACATATTGAGCTCTTTGAAAAACATTCAGAAGAATTATACCCATTGAATATTGATTATAGTAATTTTTTGAACACCTGAGCTACTGAAGCTCTATCACATTAGGGAACATGCCCACGGGATGCTCAATAAACAGCAGGCTATTGACAATGCCCACGTAACTCACCAAAGTTCCCTTCATAGTGCAATGACTTAAGTCTGCTTTGATGTTTTCTGACAAAGGAGCAGCCTTCCGCCTCTTTTACTCAAAAGGTCTACATGCCAGCTTCTTTCTTCCCTTCCAGTAAAGTCTAGCAGGAGCTTCAGCTCAAGGACTGGAGCTGCCTGAAGACTTGCCCTGAAATCAGGTCAGGAAAGCCAGTGTCTCTGATGGGACACCTCTGTGGTTAAAGGGCTGACAGATCCCTGGAGGGAGATGTAAATTGTGAGCAGGCAAATACAGAGGAGGTGACAAGGCCGGTACTGGTAGCACAAACGGTTTTAGAATCCATTAAAAATTAGATTAACCACGTCAAATTGAGGCAAGAGTTGGCCAGAGGACTATCTGCTCATTTGGTAAAAAGCCTTCCCTATTTGGTTCTGCTATCTTGACAAAACTATAAAAAGAACTATACATTAAATCAATCCAAAACAAAAACAGAAAATAGAAAAAACTAGCCAGAAACATAGGAAAAAAAAGCTTATGGAATTCCTACAACTTTCATGGACAAATGCTGAACAATGATGTTTTGTTAGAAACCAGGATCGTGTAGACAGATGGATAAAAATAGATTTCAATCAGACTTGCAGAACTTTCTCCTGTCGTATTTTTCTTTCACTAGAAATGTAAAAATAATGTAAACTTAAAGAGGCTACTCAGCCACATTAATAATAATCTCCATGAAGACTGTTTTCAGCTGTGGTTATGTTATTAAAACGTAGCTCTTGAACACTGAAATCCCAATTAGCGTGTGCCCTGAACATTACAGTAAATGCCGTAACATCTTTTAATAGTATCTCCAGCTCTTTAAACTTTTTCCTGAAAACCTGCAACACACCATCTGTCTGCAAAAATGTTGGGTTTTTAATACATTGTCATACACATATATCTAAAAGGCTGCCATGAAGTTCAGTAAAACTCAAACACTGATTTAACCACAGCAAGGGGCAGCAGGCCAGCCAAGGCTTCCCCTTAGATGTAACGCACCACCTTTTGTTACCAACGCTTCTCCAAGCTGCAGCACCATCTCTGAGAGCAGCTGTCTTTGATCCCACACCTACATGAAACAGCAAAAGAATCTGTCCAATGCTAAAGATTTTCCTTGGGGTTCCACAGTTACAGACAATGGGATGGCCAAACTGGGCGATTATCAAAAAACTCAGCCAGAACTTCTCGGTTGCTAGAACAGCTGTGCAATTAAAGTATAGGAAATTTTTGGTGTTTGCAGACATTAATTTATAACGCAAAAAATCTAAAGGAGTCATTATAGACTATACTACATGTATAAACTACATACAGCGTGTACTATATTACCTATATTATCTATACAACATTCACAACATTGGCATGCAAAATGCCACAGGCTCCCTGCCCCCTGACAGCTATCAACTGAATTATTTTCTCACGCATCTCATGCAGTAAAACACTGTCTTTAAGATGTCATCAATTAAATACTTGTCCTACTGAAGCTATAGGCATGAAAGGTGTCCCAAAGCCTCCAAAAAGGCTAAAAAAACAGAAACCACCACACCAAAACCAAAACCCAAAACCCCAAGCCAAACCCTATACACAAACTTAGCATTTATCAGCTATTTTCATTACTTCTCTCAATCTGACTTACAATTTCCAAATGCTTTCTGTTTGTGGTACTAAATACATGCCATACTCCTTACTTTAAAACACTGTAGATAATGAAGCACAAGTTTCTTTCAGTAAAGCAGAGTTGGACAGAATTATACATTTTGCTGTAGATTTTAAAACTATATTACATATCTACAAGGGTACTTCAGAATTCCTTAGGCTCTGTATCATAATCCCAAATTGTTGTATTTGTGCCCTGATAACTTCAGGAGAGATTTGAAACAAAAGTGACCACAGACTCATCTTAGTTTCATGTTCATCAGAATAAGATTTCCAAGCATTCAAAACTGCTTTTATACTATTCCAGCTCTTTATGTATCCCGGGGGGGAGAAGTGTCATTAGATAGCTGCATATGCAAAGAGTTCTCCAGGAAACACTCAAGTTTTTATCTAAATTAAACAAAGAACCTTGCTAAAATAGGACCTTACTTTGTGACTCTGTTGAAGGCAAAACTCCCACAGATTTTCTTCAAATAGAACATCT
>NW_009596196.1:0-7313 GCF_000690535.1 Cariama cristata | reverse complement strand
AATGCCTCATCACAGAGTGTTTATCAACCAAAACGTATATACAAACATATAGAGAGAGAGCATGCATATTTCATATATTTGACCTAGATTCCAAAATATCAGACCTTAACACTTTAAGCACCAGGCAAGTTGCTGCCGTAGGGGCAGCGTAAGTAAGGAACACTAAGTGTCTCTTAAAATCAGACCACTTACCCCTATGGCTAGCTAAGGACTTCAGCAGACTTCCCAAGCCCCAGCTCCGCTGAAGCGATCCACCTAAACTCCACAGTGCAAGCCGTCCAGCACAGAAGACCAAATAAAGGCAGAAATTGCTTTCTAATGCTCCGTTGCCATAATTTGGTATCATCTGTGGTAGCTAAAGCACACCGTTCTGGTCCGCAAGATTTCTTGGGACCACGATGATACTTCTTATCTTTGTCTCTACAGGTTAAGTGCCTCATCTTGTCTGGTCACTCCATCTGCATGCACAGCTAAGCAAGAAGTGAAGCACCTCCGTAGGCAGGTATTTGCCCACCTGTGTCAGAGAGGAATAAATTACCCACCTGACAATCTGTTCTCTGCCTAGTGAGTCCACGAGGTGCAGGTGCAAGCCGTTTACAGCAGATGTCCAGCTTCTGGAGGTGAGACAATCTCACAGCAAGTGTCACACCCCAAACCTCTCCTTCCAAAGGGACCATCACTCTGCATTGTCCCTTAAGCAGCTGTGACCTGCCGCCGTGTACCAGTGTGACCCTCAGAAAAAAAATGCTCTTGCTAACTGGCTTAAATTTAGTGTTAACAATCCCAATACAGATTTCAAAGCTGGTTCAAATACCCTTTCTGTCAGACATGACCTAGCAACAGCACAGGACTAAGAACTTCCCATCAAGTGGACTGACAGACCCATCCTTCAAAGAAACGTGTCTTTCTTCTCTATCTCTCCTTCCTTTGTTGAGACCAAAGTCAAAACTATCAAGTTTATCTTTCAGCAATCCCTTTTACTGATTAAAGAGAATGTCCATACGTGGGAATCACACCTACAAAACTCAATGACAGGATTTTGTCTGTCTTCCTTAATGACAGTCATGTGAAATGAATATACTCCAATTACTACATTAAAGATACTCAAAACAGTGTTCTCCAAACTCTCTTTTCTATTATTACACAGAATTCACAGGATGTTTGATATTTAAATATATTCACTTATATCAAGTCATTCTTACCAAATTCATTATCATTAAACCAGAAATACATTTAGTCCAATAAAGATAAAAACTGCACTATGGTTTTAATACAAATATGTCTTCACACATTTCACAAAAGTCTATCACATCAATATATGACCAAAATATTCGCAAATACTTCTTTGAATTTTTTTCTCATTTCTAGGGTTTCAGAATGGATTCCGAATTTTGCATATCACCATAGCTACCTATGCACAGAAATAGAGCCAGTATCTTGTTTAAACACCCAAATCCTCAAGACACCATTTTTGTGCAAACGAAGTCAGTGTGTACAAAACAAAAGGATGCTTCCTAGAAAATTACTGTCAATAATCTAAACTGGTCTTAAGTTGACCATCTGCTCGGTTAATATGGTGGAATATTTCTAGAGTATAAGGCAGTACTAGGTAAAAGGAATCAGACACGCTTTAGACAAAGAGTCGGTCCCTGGGGAAGGAGATCTGAGACATCCACAGGCGTCTAGGCCAGGTCTTGCTTGGTACATGCAGCAACACCGAATGCCTCAGACGCAACTGAAATCCAAGGGCTATTCTTCTCATAGAAATTATCAGGGATGAAAGGATACCATAAATCATACACTGGTCAGTCAATCCCGATTAACTCCCTCTGTGAAACACGTATTCCAGAACAACAACTGCTTTTCCCAGAAAACTTTAATCCAATTCCACGCTTGAAGTAAGAACATCTATACATCAAGTTTACCAGGAACAGGTTACGAAGAACAGTAAAGCTACTTCTTTATCTATGATGTAAAACTTTTGAGGAAGAGAAAATATGTGCCTGCATAAAACATACTTTCCTTGGTAGAGAAATAAGGTACGCAAATGTACCTGTACAAATAATATTAACTTCAGAAAGGAGAGGACTGTGCCAAGATACGCTTCCAAATATAATTCTAACTTTGAGTTCTGAAAATATGGGATGAATTCAGAGATTTCACGTTGACCCTCTACAATAACCACAGTGCAAGATATGGGATGTTTAAAAACATAAAATGTTCTTAATCAGTATTTTTATAATACCTACGGACAGCCCAAGAAAACCGCTGAGTACTATGTCAGCAGCCAAGTCAAAGGGACAGAACGCATCCTTAGCAAGTTAGCAGATGACAGCAAGCTGGAGGGAGCAGCTGATGTGCTGGAGAGCAAGGCTGACAGGTCCCTTCCAACCTACAATTTCCTATGACACCATGATTTCTGTACTAGATATGACCACCTGTGTTACAAGAATTTGCTGGAGACCACTTGCCAATCGATAGCCAGCACTAGCTTTGCCCAAGATGCTAGTTCTCCTTATAGTACAAAACCAGATTGATTTCTGGGGGAAAGGGAGGGATATACCCAAATGATGTCAACTTCAATGCCATATTCCGCAAACCCAGGATTTTATATAAAACACAAAGAGAATTAATTGTACGTGCTAAGGGAAAGTCCGGGGACAAAAATAGGGCCACCTCACTCCTCTTTTTCTGACCTTCCTCACAGTTCAAGCGATCCAAATCCAGCTCCCCTGGGTCTCTCATGCTCTCATGACAGAACACTAAGCAAATATTCAGCCTGCATATTTGTCTAGTTCTTCTTAATGTTCATATTTCTCAGATACTTTTTTGTAGGTTCATGGTATTTAAGTTTTAAATTCCTTGCAAGATCGTGTGTTCTGACAAAAAACCAAGTGCCAGTATAAACCATCTAAGTAAAATCAGTCCAAATGGGGTATTTTTCAGTCCTTCTGGATGTGGTTGTGATTAACACGAAAGTACTTTATATCTCACAGTGTAAATCTAAATTTAGATGGCAATTTTAAAAAGGCGAAATACCTAGAAGCTACAACTATGCACAATCTTCCTCTCTCTAGACGTTTTCCAACTCATGAACATTTTTATCAATTTTTATTAGCTGCAGATGGTTCATTATTTAAAAAAATGACCTTTAAGCACATACATTTCCTTTCACTGCTTTTCCTTTCTCAAAATACTTTGAGTTTTCTTCAATGTAATTTTAAAGGAAGAGATGAAGAGATAGCAGAGAAAAGAAACTTCTCTCATTTTCATGTTACTTTTGTTAACTCATTTTCTTTGGTCTGTATGAGGCTACTGGAACTATAAAAAGTCTTAGAATGAAATGATTTCTACAGCAGGTTGCACAGCACGTAAGGGCAGGAATAGCTGGAAGACCAGTTTAATTTTCACTTATCTATAAATCTCGTATGCATTGTTCTTCCAATTCTGAATTGCTGCATAGCATTTTTTTAATAGGGTTACTTCAGAGGCTGAGGCACAATCAGCTATTCATTTATACATCATTCGTAAAAATGTAAGATGCTTGGAGTGAGCTGAATGAGAGGTACTGCATGAATGCCCACTCTGCTTTCTGGAGTGCTCCACAGAGGCTGGAGTACGATCACCTGCATTTGAACACACTTTTTTAGCGGTTGAAGTACGTACATCCAGACGGTCTGTAATGCTGCATGCACCAACCACCCACCCCGACTAAAAATAACAGATGAAATACAGAAAGTTATAATTGAAAACATCTGACTAATGAGCTGTTTATTATTGCAACATTTCAGACACTATTGGGGGGGGGGGGGGGGGGGGAGGCAGAAGAGAGATTCTGTTTGGCCATGCTAGCATTATTTTGTTCTATCTTACCTGTGAGACATGTTGTGTTGTAATTTTTTTCAATTACAAAGTCATATGGGATGCTTACTGCTAAAGGTTTCAATTTACCTGATTTTAATTATTGCAAATGATCACTATTCCCATCACTTTTAAGTATTTAATTCTAGGAAACTCATTTGCAGTATAGCAAAGAAAAATAAACCATTTCAATGATGATGCAGCAACAGTCATAATTTTTTCCTTTTTGGACTGTACCAGATACCCAGCTCCTCCAAATCAGACCGTGAGCCCACAACAGACAACTCTTAATGGCACATCTGTTGAACTACCGACTGCCAGTGACAAGTTCTCGTGCACTGCCACTTGTCACAAAACCTTCACTACATCTTATTACATATCAGTAAAAGTAATTCATACGTAGAAATATATTTAGACTCTTGACGCTTGAAAATTGGTGCAAAATCAGCCAGCACAGATGAACTTGTTTCCTGCAGAACTCTACAGAGTTGTCCTGGCTCATGGTGACTGTCCAGCTCAAGGGGAATTGGAGCCGGTGCCTTGCTTGCAAAGCATAACTACACCATAAAATCAGCTAAAAAACCACATGGCAAAATCATACAGCAGATGCCACTGCTTCGGATAGTAAAGTTAAGAGGGAGGAAACAATGTATAATCAAATTATTTAAGATTGCTTTTTAAAAGTTGGTCGGCTTCAATTTACTCCAGAGAGGATGATCTTCTGTAAGTACATTTTAACTTTTTACATAAATATCTAACAGGAAAAGACTAGACACAGACTCCTGCTTCAGAAGACAACATGACTACCGAAAAAAAGAAGTAAAATCTACAAGGAGTATGAGTAAGGACTACAAATACGTTTTTTTTGGCTGAGGAGAGGGAGAGAAAACAATGAATAAATGCAGAAACTGGATTTGGGTGGTTGTATAACGGACTAATTTTACTACCTGTGAAAGTACAGGAAGCGCGTTCAGTCGTTGCTAGGAAAAGAGCATCCAAACGCTAGTGTCTTTGGCAAGCAGTCGCAGAGAGAAGGAATTCTTCAAGGGATGCCATAGACATTATTTTAAGCAGTTGGTTTGGTACTCGATTGTTTTGAGAAATAATCGATGAAGGGGATATAAAAAGAGTGGCTGGATTGACTTGAGATCTGACTCTAAGAACGTAACACATCAACTTGGAGAACAGTCCTGACGGAAATCCCAAGTACTACATACTTGTGAGCAGCCAAACAATGTGAGAATACCAAGATAAGGATAACGGAAAATCACTGCAAGAAGGAAGTGATGGAAATGGTCCCCCCCCCAAAATGGACTATATGGCATGAGGTCCACATGAAGAAAAACCCAGATGCAGACATTTGGTGCAGTAAGCAACTTTGTGCATCTGAATTATTCACACGTGTTACAGAAGCAAAATTCACTCAGAAATACACATCTCTGCCTACACATCTGCAGATACGGAGTATTAACACAACTACATTTAGAAGTAGTGTCAGCAGTAACACTCAACTTGGTCCTTCAAGCTTCTCCATTTCTATTGGTTTTTCTTATGGTTCACAGGAAAACAAACAGGGGCAATAGTTGTCGCCCTTTAAAAAGCAGATAATACTCAGCGAACACCTCTTCAGTTAAAAACAAAACTGCATCCTTGATATCCATTGATGGCTCTTTCCCACAGCAGAAATAATTAAACAGCACTTCAGAAAAGTAGGAGGAGCCAAACGATATTTGCCACCTCAAAACCTCGCACGATTTTGTGAACTTTGAAACCCCTTGTCCAAGTATCAATACCAAGACATTAAGAGATAACTGGAATTCTGCATTAACTCGCATCCTTAACAACTCTCCTCAATTCAAAGAGGTTAACCTGGATTTACAGCAGTTGAGAAAGGGTAAAAATTGGCAGAGGAAGTTTGACAGTTATTAATTATTTTTAAACCTGCCTTGTATACAAACGATGGCAGCTCGCAAAGAATTCAATTTCTTACATTTAGAAGGTGGATCAGCACTTCTCTTCCTAATATCACTTGCTAAGTGCCAGAGAGACTTCTAGTTATCCAAGAATTTAATGAACTACATCCAACAATTTCAGGCTGTTTCATTTAGATAAGAGGCTTTCCAACTTGAAGGATAAAACAGCCTTCAAGGCAGTGGAAAATAAAACATTTTTTGGTGTGTGTAAACTACCCAAGCAGATAGTTAATTCTAAAAATCACATTTTAGCTGGGGGAAGTCGAGTAAATAGGCTTTGGCGCGCAGGCTGCGGACCAGAAGAGCGCATGGGAGGCTGGAGTCCTGCAAAAATGCCAGGGGACGCTTTGTGCTCCTCCCTTTGCCGTACTTCCAAGGATCCCCAGCAGAGTTTTTGACTGAGCAAAACTATGCACTCCAGGGTTTGACCAAAATATTTCTGAAAGGCTATGAAACCCAATGCTTTTTGAAAAGGGAATTAAATATATTTTGTGCACGTAAGATTATGGCACTGAGGGTACACTTTATCCAGTTGGATCCTTTCCAACACATCCTTGGAAAAGCAAATAGTTACAATGCATGCAATTTGGAAAGGAATACTCTGCAAATATGAGAATATCCTACATGTCACTTCCCCAAAACAACACCATTTGACACTATGGGTTTTAAAGTACAGTTTGCATAAATATGTATCTTAAGTGGACACTAACTTCAAGACAGAATTTAACAGCTTCTCTAAAATATTTCTGTTGTTGGAGTTAGATTTTCAGCTATTTTAAAATAGTAGCCTGGTGCTTATGCAGTAATTTATATAATTATTTTCATTCAGTCTTATCAGACAAACGAAACTGTGTAAAGCATTTCCCCACAGGAAATGTTAGTGAAAGGCCAATGGTCCTTTCAACATGACGAACCAGTGAAGTATAATATCAGACCACACTCACTCACGACACGGATGCTAGACGATTTAACATGATATTTAAATATACCAAATCACGTAAGATGTCGCCTTTGCCCTAGAAGACCTCTGCATTTCTGAAACACTCTTTTGTCTCACCAGCTAAGGTGGGGAGCCGTTATATTCACAGTGCAAAGCCAATTTCAACAACGATCAGCCGCCAGCAAGGAGCAGGAGACAGGAGGATCGGCTGAAAGTGCGGCAATTGTAGGAAGATTGATGAAGCCAGGGTTTAGTCTAAAGCTGAAAGGATTTAAGGGTTTTGGATGGGCCCGTCAGGGAATCGGATGCACGGTTAAATCCCTGATGCTGCAACTTGCTAAAATTGGTTATCCAGAAACGCACACAACCCTTTCTCTGTGCAATAGGCTGTAGGATCAAGCAAAGACAACTTGACCCTGACCTCCAACAATAATTGTAATTCAGCTCTACCACACAGTTCTTATGTTTTACAGCACACATTATTGTAATGCATTAATACCCTGCATTTCTTGAGTTGGTTTTTCTCCTCCTTTTTTCCC
>NW_009596195.1:0-481 GCF_000690535.1 Cariama cristata | reverse complement strand
AAGGTTAAATTTAAGAGCGAACATAGTGCACATTTTAGATAAATACGTAACAATCATCAGAACAACATGCTACTTGTATAAGAAAATTGGTAGTCAATAACTATAAGGTTTTGATTATACCTTGCTTTGAATTTTGGTTAAGATGACTTTGATACTGAGGGACTGGTAAAGGCGATAAGGGTATGTAAAGTCCTGAAAGTTGAGGACACCTGAAACTGATTGTTTTGGGCTAGTTGAGCATGGACTAGTTATGTGACAACCTGGCAAAGAGGTCATTCGATTGAGTAACTTGGCAATGAAATTAGTTTTAAAGTATCCTGAAGTAACCTACCTTCATTATAATACTAGAAATTGACGCCCACAGGTCAAAAAGACCCTTGCCCAGGTGAAGACCCTTCCCCTGCACATGCGTAGTAGTAGAAGTGATCATATGATGTAACTACATGTAAATAATTTCAGGGAAAAGTGATCTTCACTTCAG
>NW_009596194.1:72396-77380 GCF_000690535.1 Cariama cristata | reverse complement strand
ACCTGCTTTAAGCACTGGCCCAGCCTTAAGCAGTGACAATATCTCATACGACCTTCCTCTCTCCTAACTTTTTTTAGAAGAAATATGGGACACTGAGTAACTCATTAAATATTTCCATGAAATGCACAGCTTCAGAATCCGGGGATCTGTTGAAAACAATTGATGAAAACATTGATTTCAAAGAAGCCACTTCCTTGTCCAGGAGAAAACATGTAACTGTGTGAGACCTCCACTTTGTTTCAACCACTGCAATCCCAATAAGGACTCCTAGGGCAGATTTATACAAACCCCAAGTCTTCTGTATCTGTCATGGAAAGAAATATTATTTAGGAATAATTCTTTATCTCAAGATTTTTGTGCACTTTGTTTCAGTGAAGAAACATGGAAAAACAAGAACAGGGTAAGTCTCTAGACCTCACCAGTATTTTACAGGTAAACTCAACAAAGGGCAGACAAACAGAACAGCTTCACCTGAAATATGTTCCCACTTTTTCATAGATGAAACATGGCAGTAGATGACCTTATTATGCAAGAAGCACAGGAGCATAAGCAAAAAGGTGCATGTCAGAAGAAAAAAGGACAGCAAATTTACAGTCTTTTCTCATGTTTGAAGCAATTCTTCCGAAGAAATACTCTCAATTGACATTAAAAGTAACACAGGAATTGTTGGAGTTCATGGTAGCTTGGTTATTTCTGCTGCTCCATCTCCTATAAGCCATATAGCATGCTTAGACATTTGTTCGTTCCTTAGAATAACAAGCAAGGAAGATATGAGCATGCTGAAGGTCAGGGAAAAAATATCCGCTGATGGACTGTGGTTCTAAACCAAATGTAATGCAGGATGGAACTACTGCTTTTCTTAGCTCTGTTTACTGCATCTAGTAGTTACGCCCAAGACACACGAAGAAAGGAGAAAGATGCATGAAGAACACAGTGGAGCAAACAAACCTAGCATGAATTCTCTTTTGCAGACATAAAGAAAATATCTGCTGTTATCCTGCAATCAGAGGCAACCCACACTGAAATGCTTTGAGACTAGATCCAGGGCTTTGATGACACTCTTATTGTCAGCAAGCCCCTTCCATTTCAATCATCTGACTTGTGAGTGTATCGCTTGACCTGCCTCTCTACCTCTCTCTCTCTCTGTTCCCTAAATTCAGATTGTTGTCTCCATGAAATGATCTCACACATATTTGTTGAATAAAGATTAAAGAACAAGGCTAGAGGGAGAAGAGAGAAAATGTATTATAAAGAAACACTGGTAATATGAGTAACCATAAAAAACAAGGCAAAATGATCCAAGAGAATGTAATTTTACCAAGATCAGCCCTACTGAGAAGGCCACCAAGGAGAGGCCAAGACATCAGCTGCAGCTCTGTGGACGCTAAAACTGGTAGTCTTCTCTGCAGAGAGCTCTCATGGTGGGACATCAGTCAGGTCTTCCTTCTGTCTGAAGTTATGCTTAAGTATCTATACCTGTCCCCAGCCTTTTGCAGAAAGACCAAGGGACCGCCTTGGCAGCATTTTCACTTCAAGCATCTTTGAATTGCTTGTATTTACGGCTACAGCATAAAAGGCCAATTTGTCAACTGCTTAGAAACTCAGTCTCCTATTTATAAACACTCGCATCTATGTCTTTATTTTTACTCATGTAGTAATTAGTTATGTAGGCAAAGCTCATGCCTACACATCTCAGTAACCATATGTTTGTGTAGACATTTGATATGTGCATGCAGTTTTCAATGACAGTATTTCCTTCTTGCTTTTCCGAACAAACCTCAGGCTTTGTTTTTTCAGAGCATGCCCTGAACTAGCAATATTTGAAAACCTGGCTTCAAAATTCCATGCGTATTTCACCCTTCTTAAAATACTGATCTAGCATAGATAGATAACTCTTTGTTTGTCAGTAACAGTACTCTGAAAGCTTGTAGCTGTAGTTTCAGTGTCACTGTAGTCATGTAAATCACACACGTATTGGTTAGTGCATGAGATGTGAAAACCACTAAGAAAAAAATGCATATACCTCCTGTCATGATCTCCAGACTTTCTTGCTGGCCTCCACAGTGTCTTGATACGCTGCAGAAAACTATTGGCCTTGCAGTCAGAGTTTGCCTAGTTTTCTGTGTTACAACGTGAATTAAAAGCCAGGAAAATATGTAGCATATGTTTTAGTTGATATTAATTGTCCATGTGGTCCGCCGCTGTGACCTTGTTCACTTGGTGCTAGGAAGACAGTCTGCAAGACCAGAAATGGGAAAAAAGATGAAATACAACCATATGAAAACATGGTCTTTGCTAGAAATAATAATCAAAATCCTTAGTCTCATTTTACACTTTATACTGAATCCTAAATGGTCATATATTTGCTATTGTAGCCCATAAACACAGGAGTTTCTTTCTGCATTGCTTGCCTTTTTTTGGCTTGAATCAGTACCCCATTGCTGCTAGAGCTGACTGACCTTGAGTCCTGATGGGCACTTTGCTTTTGATTTTTGAGACCACAACCATAGCAGACCGTATGGGGGGCTGGCTTTGATGTGAAATCCTGGACAGCAAGGAAAACCCATAAGCCTGGGTATGCAATGTTGCAGTCTGCTCACATCATAGTGAGATTACAGATGAAGCATTTTGTCTTGAGGGGAATTCTGTTAGCAAATTTGGCAGCCAGCATTACAGTCCAGCAAATTCTGCATCGTAACATCCTGGATCTAAGTATGGCTCCTGTATGGAGTTGGGATGGGAAGGAACAGGAAAGAAAAAAAACTAGGCTTTCTCCAGAGTAGAGGCACACATGGTTTTAATCTGATGTTTCTGGAAGCGTTAGATTGCCTCTTGCATTTCTGCCTAGCAGGGCTTATTTTCTGGAAATGGTTCCTATTTTTTGCTTCAATTTTCATGTTTTAAGTAGGACATGGCTTGGCTGCTGAAGGTGTGGGGCATATTTTCTGTCTTTTATCACAGCAGATGAGCAATTATCTGCTGGGCCTAAATGTGGGGCAGAGCTGACCTAAGCAAGAGTCTTAAAATGCCATGTAGTCAGTGATGAGGGAAGCTGATGACCAGCAGAGCAGAGAATAATAATAATAATAATAAAAAAGAGCAATTTGCTGAGTACTCTCTTGGTCCTTTCTTTTCAAGAAAGAAACACTCAGAATTGAAGCAGAAACAGGCTTCACAGGGATGCAGAGCACAGAAAACCCATCCTGTAAGAACATTGTGTTTAGTCTAGCAAAACAAAGTCTGAGATGCAATATTATGGTTTCTAACAATCATGTGTGTTCCCAACACAGCCTAGGGAGAGAAACAGCTATTTGAGCTGAAGAACATTACTGGACACACAAATGCCACAGGAGTATATGCTATCATGAATAAATTTAAACTTGAAACAAGAAGTTTTTTAACCTGTAAAGAAGTGCATGTCTGGGACTGCCTTCTCAGAAGGACACTGCAGGAAGGAGAGGGCAGAAGGGAACTATTTCTAAGACAGCTGATCACTTTATGTAAAGGATAAAAATGCTGTTACCTCCAGTAGTTTGGGAAAAGGCTCACTGGCTCTGGCCAGTCCTGCATTTCTGCGGTTTTAGCATTTCCTAGATTATTTATGAACATGTTGCCTTATTGAAGCAAATATTTGCATTTTGCAAAACACACAAGGGCAGAGCAAGCAGAACACTGATTTCACTAACACACACGGTCTTCAGATCCTGCTGATCTCAGTTTGTCTCTTTGTCTCTTCAATAAAACCAGCCTCTCAAAATCTGGCCAATTTTCCAGTGCCTTTCACATGAACTTCTGAAGATGACACTCACTTTCACACCATACAAGGACCTCCAGCTCTACAGTAGGTCTCAACCTTTGAATTTTTGATTAATTGTTGTCTTCATTTTCTGATCAGATGTAAAGATAAATGATCCTTCATCCTTTCTGAAAATCAAAAAGTAACACCTGCCCCAATCATGTCTAAATTGTATAACCTTTCTTTCCTCCACTAGCTTTACATTCAGCTGCAGTTAGATGACTAAAAGACAACATAAGGGCCAAAAATCCTTAGTTAAAATAACATCTAAACAATGCCTAAATTATACTTCTTTACCAAGGAAGAGCCTGTGCCAACTGCAGTTTGTGTATGGCTCTTCCATACTAAGTCTTAAAACCCATTTTCCTGGAATATTTTTGGTTGTCCTTGGAAGTGTGAAGAAGTGAAGTCTTAATAGTGTTTTCCGTATGAAAGAGAGGAAATTCTTACCTCTGCTTGGGACATTTGTGCACGATGTTTCTTCAGTGGTACCTCTGGTATCAGATCAGCTCAGTGTGGATCATGGGATGTATGCCACAATCTCAGCTTTCATCTGCGCTCACATTTATACACTTGCAAAAACCAGTCATAATACATTGAATAACAAATGACACGCACACATGGTACATGCTGCTGCGTTTGCACCTCATCTTTGAGGGGTGTGATCCCAACCACCCCTGCACTTTTACACAAAGCCAAGGGCCCAGCCTGGCTCTGTACATCCCCTGAGATGGACCCTAGTGGCTGCTCTTAAAACTTATCTTACACACAGTGCTGATGCTTGTGAGTTGCCACCTCTGTGTTCACAGAAGGCTCTTTCTTGAAAGCATCTAAAGAACAATTGTTGTGTCTCACCAAGCGGAGTGTTCCTAAAATTAAGAAACATTGCAACAACAGCCTATAAATTAAGAGGCTCAACCATATTCCTCAGCCCACACCAAAAGGAAAAAGAATATTTTCAGGGGATTACATACTTGTTCACTTTTCAGAACATAAACAAAAAGAAAAAGAAATAAAAGGTATATGGATTATAGCAAAGGCTTTATTTTACTCCATTGTAGAGTGACTATAAATCAGAAAATGCAGGTTTGCATTCATCTGATTTACTAAGGAATTTTTCCATCTCTCTCAGAGTTTAAATTGACTGTCTAGCAATTGCAAATGTCAAGAGGCTCATAACCACAGAAG
>NW_009596194.1:45561-72370 GCF_000690535.1 Cariama cristata | reverse complement strand
TTTAAACTTATTAAAATCATCATAATGCTGCTGATGAATGATCACTGCAATAATAGTAATGAAATAAGGGTTGATGTTAGCAGCACAACAATAATAATCCTTCTTCTATTTTACATGGACTTACCCATAAAGGAATAATGAGGAATTGCACCAAAAAAAATTACATACACCATCAAAATTTCTTATTAGAAGGTGAATTGATAACACAATTTTTAAATATTTCCTTATGTGTCTCTGTTTTCATGTGACATGACGTGCAGAAAACAGACCCCACAATCTGTACGACTGTACAGTAGGTATGTTTATTCGGCGCCGGGCAGCACAGGGGGTAGCCCCACCAAAGTCATGCGCGCCCCACGTGGCGACCGGCTTCAAACTTATACAGGTCAGTGTTACATATACATGAGATTTCCCAACACGCCTATACATATGGATGACCCATCCCCGCTTCGTATTGAAATTAGTTCCAAGAGGTCATTTCCATGGACTCCTCCCGATTGCGCTTGCGCAGTGCCTCCTCGTGATGGTCGTTGGGGGTCGTGGAGATGAAGGCTGATGGCTCCTCTTCATCACCACTGGTAATCTCTTGCTTGAGGATAGGTTTTAACAGGTCCTTAAGGCAAGTTTCCGATCTTTATCGGGGGCTGTCCTTTGTGAGGAACTGCAAAGCTTCCTGCCTCACTTAATTTACAGAATAGTTAACAAATCATTAAGCCGCACCTTTGAGTCACACCTGCCAATTCAATTCCTAGGGCCATGCAATATCTTATCTGTTAAGATTCCCTTAACTCCTTCTCTCAGACAGGTTTTAACGGTGTGTAGCTGGTGGTTTTCCAATTAGGCAAACTCAAATTCGGTGGATGAAAACTTATTTAAGCACTTTGGAAAACCAGAACAAAGAAAAACTTACTGTTGCATTGTCACTACAAATTAATAAATAAATAATTATTAGTCAGATAACTTTTTCCTTAAATAGATCACATGAATATATCAACATCTGACACACCCTGGGCACACAATAAGCCTGAGAATCAGAGTTTGTGTATGTTCTGTGAACAATTACCAAACCTTTACAGTTAAAACCTTTCATGATTCTGTTCTATTGATTTTGCAGAGTCAGAAGGCTTCTCATGAATGACCAGCACCCTCCAGCCTGAGTAGTTCAAGTAAACTTTATTTCTATGGCTTTATAAATGTGGTGAAGACAATCAACAAACCTGACTATTGCACTGTGAAAGGCCTGGGTGGGTAGCATCAAAAGAAAATTAGAACACAAAGGCAGGACAGGGAAGCTGCCTGTTTCAGATAAAACTGAGCTGTCTCTGCTGGAGGGAAGAAATTGCCTCAGGATAGGGGAGGACTGGCCTTCCTGAGACAAGAAGAATGCTTGTGTGGAGCAGAGGTGGTAGGTGCTTGGTAGAAATCAGAACTCAAATTGCAAAAAGGGGAACCTAAAATAGGCTTTGTGAGGAGGAGAAGACAAACAGAATGGTATGGGGATATCCACACGCTCACTAAAAAAGGATCTTCTCTCAAACCTGGAAGAGAACATGAGATTTACCAAATCTCTCAAATATCATGCTGTCATGAAATAATAAAAAAACCTGATCTCTGCTTGTGGTTACTTTCTTCAGTTCAGTAGGGTACTTTTGTTCTTATGGTTTTGTTTTTATTGTACATAGAGAAGTCAATCACTAAAGCAACAAAATAAAGTCTACAGAAGGATTACATATTAAAACTAAGAATTCTTGATGAGGATGCATTTGCAATTTGATAGTTTACTGCTGATGGACTACTATTTCTCCATATGATCCTGCCTCTTCCATTGCATTCAGTTAAGGAAAGTAAAATTCATGCAAGTATCAATTTGTTTTGCCTTAGTGTTTCACACAACCTACCACATTCACACTTCTTTGGAAACACCCATTTGCTATGTCACTTCATCAGTTATCATGTAGTCAGGCACATATACGGCAACATCTCAAAACAAACAAACAATAAAAAAAAAAAAGAGAAAGAGAAAAAAATATCTCCCCAAACAATTCCACAAGTTAACTGTATGTTTGGGATGTGTATTTAAAGTCCAAATCCCTGAAAATACTATTTTCCCTCCTCTTTACTCAAACTAAATGGGAGTGTTTTGTTTGGAGAGTAGATCAGAAAACAAATAGGGGGGCGGTGAGAAATCTGGTTCCCAGAGCATTTATTCTGCAGGCTCAGATCATCAGTTTTGGGAGGGGGTTTAGTTCCTGACATAAGAAAAAAATTAATAATTCATAGACTGTATTAATGGCTGAGTTAGAACTTCAACAAGTCAGTGTTACAAAACAGTCAAAAATGTAACAGTGCCTGCCTTCTTTAATTTCAGCTGCTTCTGATGAAGTGTATGGAAATGCCTTATTGGTGTGCAGTGTTACCAATTATCTGAGCCAGAGTGTATTTCCAGCTAATCAGAAATAAGAGCACAGAATTAAATCTCCTGTGTGAAACTCATCACTTACATATTTATGATTTAGAAATTATAATGAGGCTAATGAGAAACTCATATGGTGCCTCTGAAAGTCAAACCAATCTTACTGTTAATTTTCAACAGATAAAGCTTCCCTGCTCCATAGTAGTCAAAAGATAAAGTCTGTTGATTACAGTTTAGTTAATTAAACATTGCAAGTTATTTGTGTGGATCCATACACGCTTTGCATCAAGGCATTAGTTACATAAGCTGGAGCTCTCTCAAGAGAAGAAATGAACGGTCAAGGGCAGGCTACTGAAAAAAAACCATACAGGAAAGATTATTTCTGTATCCGTGTGGGTATAAGCATGATAAGACACAAAAGGAAAAAACTCTGTAAATCTCTTTTGGAGGCGTGAATGCTCCTTTAAAACCCCGGTGCAGCAGTAGCCATGTGCTGCACCTGTAGATGAGACATCTGTGAGCTGGTGGTTGTGGTCTTCAGGCAGATCCTCACCTCCAGTCTGAACATTGTCACCAACCCACCTGCCCACCCATACTTATTGTACATAAAAAATAGAAAAGAGACAGCTTGCCAATCCCATAGCCACTTGGCATTGCCTTCTGCAGTGTTGCAGTAAATGGTTTCCATTGCTCCTGTTCTGCTCACAGCCAGTATTTTACATGCTCATCTGTATATGTCATGCTAACACCTGCCATTCACAGGACAAGGAAAGAAGACCACTTCCATGCCAGCAGATTACAGTAAAGTGGTAAAGGTACTGTTAGCTGTGACCTTTATGTACCTTTTCTTTCCAATATCCTCTGTTCCTGACGTCCTCTGGAATAGGTAAGGAAGTAAAGTCAAATCGAGTGATTCTTTGTAATTGAGATCCTCTTCAGTCAGAAAATGAAATCACTTTCAAAATATATTCTCATTTAATTTTTCTCTTGGGCTGAAGTGACTAGTAGTAATTTTGTTATAAGATATTCATTAGCTTAAAAAATGGTCAGATTTTGCCAAGAGTAACTATTAACTCAACAAGGGTAAAGAAAACAAACATGCTTACCTCTTCCTCCACTGGTTCCACTGATTCAGCTGCGTAGCTGAAGACCTGCAGTAGTTTACACTAACCCATCCCAAAGCTGTCCATTTCTACTTCTAGTGACAAAAGACTCTGGGCCAAATGAAGAAAAGCCCGCATTTTGTAGTCAGTTGCTCCACAAAGGAGCAGCCTGAGGTTTCCTTCAGCACTCATGCACACTGTCAGTGGGAAGGGAGATCTCCTCCCTGGCCCCAAAGCTCAGAGCTCATCTGTTTGAAGAAGGGAGAATGACCTACTGCAACGAAGACAACAAAATGCACCACTAGTGCTGTTCCCCACTTCAGGCACTGCAGTCCATGGTGAGATCTCCAGAGGTCCTTGGAGCCCCTGCAATATGATGGTCTGCAGTCTGGCAAGTGTAGCCCTCAGAGCACCAGCCATGCTTTAGGTGAAACATTGCCATTCTGCTTTGCTGTTGGTGTGCTGTTGCTCACTGACATTAAGATTAACACTTCCTGGCCAGAGGCTCCTCTGTCATCACCCCAACAAAGTCACTGAAGTGACACCTGCAGAGAATTTTGCCTTGCAGCCTTAGCTGTAATGGACAGTTTTGACTACTTTATTTCATTTTCCACATCCCCACAAAACTGCTGTGCTCCTTGCAAATCACAGTGACGTGCGGAAAAACGGACTCCACAATCTGTAAGACTGTACAGTAGGTATGTTTATTCGGCGCCGGGCAGCACGGGGGGTAGTCCCACCAAAGTCGTGCGCGCCCCACGTGGCGACCGGCTTCACACTTATACAGGTCAGTGTTACATATACATGAGATTTCCCAACACGCCTATACATATGGATGACCCATCCCCGCTTCGTATTGAAATTAGTTCCAAGAGGTCATTTCCATGGACTCCTCCCGATTGCGCTTGCGCAGTACCTCCTCGTGGTGGTCGTCGGGGGTCGTGGAGATGAAGGCTGATGGCTCCTCTTCATCACCACTAGTAATCTCTTGCTTCAGGATAGGTTTTAACAGGTCCTTAAGGCAAGTTTCCGATCTTTATCGGGGGCTGTACTTTGTGAGGAGTTGCAAAGCTTCCTGCCTCACTTAATTTACAGAATAGTTAACAAATCATTAAGCCGCACCTTTGAGTCACACCTGCTAATTCAATTCCTAGGGCCATGCAATATCTTATCTGTTAAGATTCCCTTAACTCCTTCTCTCAACAGCCATAGTTTTCGTAAGTGTCTGCATTTATTTAGCTTCAGATTAGAAACCTGCAGCACCACTGTAAATTAAATACTTAGATAGTAGTGAAGGACCAGAATAAAAAAGGACTTTTTTTTCCCTGAAGGGAATAATTCACAGCTGCAGTAGTAGGGAGAGACACCATAAAGGGGTTATACTATAGACAGTAACGGTCTTTATTAGTGCTGTCTGGGAAAGTTGCCACACTCAGATATCAAAAATACCCCTCAAGGCTACACAGTTATGGAAGTTTCCTCAATTTTCATATGTAAAACAAAAACATTAGCCCTATAAAAAACAACCTGAGGAAAAGGTTGACTGATAAATATCTTTTCCATGCTCAAAAGAACATTGATTAAAAGAAGAATTTTTTTTTTTTTTGAAAAAAAACTTAATGCATATCATTCAGATTTTGGGAAATCACCTTTCAGCGAAAATGAATAATTGTCTTGTGTAAGAAAATGTCTATGCTATTAGAAATTTTTCACTGGACCTGTCTGTGTTCCCAAATTCTATATTTAAGTGCAAAAGGGACATTTTCAAAGTTGAGGATAGAACTACACATCTAGCTGGTGCTATAAAATCCCTTGTGTTTTTGACGTGCAACCTGAAAGAGACTCAAAGAAGCAGCTGGCTGATTTTCAGAGGTGAATTGACTATAGCATCTTTACAAAAAGTAACTAGGGTAACATTTGTGTGGCCATGAGGAGAACCAGGCTAGGACTGTAATCCAACTCAGTGACACCCCCATGGCAATAACAAGGAAAAGGTAATTTCTCAGTCTGGCCATGCCCTGGGCAGAGATCATCATGCACAATCTTGCAGAGGTTTCCTTTGCGGAGGAACAGCTTCAGCAGCCCTCACCCCCGCCCCCGCCCCGTGCCCATCTACCCCTGAAATATACACTGCTTTTGTAAGGCTGTGTGGTGAACCAGATAGCAGAGCTGATCTGCAAAATAAGAGGCTTTATTTTCAGCCATGTTTTTTCCCTGATGCAGCACAACCACAGCAAGGGCTCCTCTGGAAGAGCTCAAGGGACACTTGGTCAAGAAGGACCAACAGAGGATGGGAGGGAGTTGAGGGCAGCACAAATGATTTCCTGCCAGTGGAGACAGCAAAAGCCAGATCGTGGGACTTCTGAGTATAAACAGGAAAAAAAGGCGACAGCATGAAAACTTGATTTTCTAAGGCTCTGTACACTGCTGACAACTAAAATGAGCAAAAAATATGCACTGAATCCACAAGTCAACCTGCAATGCCTAGCTCACCAGAGTGAAAGATGCTATTAAGTGTAAGGCAGCAGACAAGTGTTTTGAAATGAATAGGAGAGAGAAATTGCAGTATTCTAAACCAGAGACCTGATGGCAAGGTCAGTCTGCTGGATACTGGTGTGAGGGACCATCTTGCTGAGTAGGTGTTTTGGTGAGAGGATTACTTCATGTGTTTCATATGGCGGGCAGTGGAGGGGAAAGCAGTACTTGCTGATCAGCAGTTTTCATCATTTTTGGGGGTGGTGGAATAGACATTTAGTTAAAGGAAATTTTTCTGGCACCCCAAAAAAAACAAAATACAAAATCCTGCTAGAGAGATGTGTGGGCAAAAAAGCTGTATTTCAAAGACTGCCTCAAGCTGTGGCTCCACAGATATTTTGTCAGCAGAGAGAGGACCCCATCCCTATCCTTCCCCACCACTTCAACTCCCTGCTGCCTGTTCAGGCCTTCGAGCAAATGCTGAGAACCAGACTGGGGGAACTGAATCAGGTGCTAAAAACCTTTACTGGAAACAAGAGAGTTTGAGGTTTTATTGACAGATTAATTTCTTGACACAGGTCATGGCATAGCCGCCAAACAGTTGGGCTGTCACAAATCACAGGTTCAGGGGTAGGGGGGAGACTGCTTTTTAACAATTTAAACACTGAAACATGTTTCAATCTGTTTACTTACATTAACATGTTTAAAACATATCAGATGTGTGAGTTTAATACTGCTTCTGAATAGGAAACCCCAGCACTTGAAGCTTATCCTTTCTTAACCAAGGCATCACTACCCCAGCAACTTATTTGTGACAAGAAGTTTGTAAGCAAATGTAGAAATTGCAAAATAAATTAGGATAATTTCACCCCAACCAGGAAGACTCATCTGATTTACTTCAGCTGAGAATCCAGTCCAGCAGCCTCACTCTGACCAGGTGATACAGCAGGATTTGTTTTAGCCTCGGTTTTTCTCTTCTGGAAGCTGATTCTCACAGCATTCTCCTCCCGTTCTTCTCCTTTTCCTTCCCTCTCACACCTTTGCCCTCAGCCTCTACTGCCCGGCAGAGGAATGACTCTGATTAATTTACTGACATAAGTTTTCCCACTGTGAACGTCATGCATAGTGCAGCTCTGCAACAATACTTTCTTCCCCTTCCCTCTGTCTCTACTTGTCATCTTTCTCAGAAAAACTGAATATTATCTATATGGCTCAAAATAGATGTGTTAGCTTTAAACATTTTTGTTCGTTTGTTTGTTTCTTTTTAATTGTTTCTTTTGTGTTCACTTCAAGTAGTAGCTTCCTCCTTTGAGCCGATTCTCTTCCTTACTTGTTTTGTCTGACCCATATTGAGCATCATGGATTTTTTTTCATTGTATTCCCTATCGAGTGAGTACCAAAATATAGAGGTAGTTACCTCTTCTACTTCTGTGACTTTCAAATTTTAGTAAATGGCACAAAAATAGTTATTCTTTCATTCTGTGTCTCCCTCTTCTTCTTTGGCTGATTTAGAAAATATCAAAAAGCATCAGGTGCAGAAGTTTTCAGCTAAACTTAATTAAAGGGAATTTTTTAACATGGAAATTAACAAGCTTAGGTTTCCATTCCTTGTGACTCACTGCCTCATCTTAACACAAATTCCCAGTTGTAACAGCAAATGTTAATTTTAGCAACTTGCTTTTTGGTCAGCAATGGGCAAAGCCTTCGATAATTTTTCTGTTCACCTGGCTCTTTACATGATTCCTTTCAGACTGTTTCTTTGCTGCCTGAAGGTCGTCTTCAGAGGATAAGTGTTTTCACCTGGAATCAACCTAATTTCCATATCTGATTCCCAGCCTCTGAGCCTTCTCTCCCATGACCACCTCTGAGCATCTTGTCCTACCACAGATTAAAGATGTCACTTCTGTGGCTCTTACTCATGGATCATACCAGATTTGCTTTGTCTCCGTTTTTTTTCCCACTGTTTTTTTTGCTCAGTTTTGCTGTCAAGAGCTGCTCACTACTCACCTGTGAAAATACTCTCCTTTGGCATAAGCAATTTTAATGACAGAGGTTTTGTGAACGTGACTGTGACTTCCAAGAAGCAAGCTAAGAGATAATAAAGAACCTGTTTGCAGTGGTGGAGCAGAGTGACCTCGGGAGCAGGTGACATGTGAGTAGTCAATGTTGATGAAGCAGAGTAATGTTTTACACCCACCTCAGCTGCAACTAAGCCAACAGTAATGGTCCTGGAGCTTTGTACCTTTGAACTAGCTGCAAGATCAGATTCCTTAGAAGAGTAAAAAAATCCACTGAACAGCTTGCCCTTAAACTCCTGGAACTGGGACTACTTGGAAGATTAAAGACAACTTAAATACTTAAAGAGAGTCACTGAAATACTAAGACCACTCCCTTAAGAACTGGTTGATAGAAAGAGGATCCTACCTTTCGGCCTCAGAGGACTCTGCATCTACATCTGTTTTGTCATTCAGGCATGATGCATTCATGGATACCAAAGTAACAGCTTTTGAACATATTGTTGCTTTCACGTTCACTTTCTTTTCCTTGAAGATCTTCAAATATATTTGCTGCTGCAATTCTGTAGCATCCTTTAAATGTCTTAATAAAAAAGTCTTAGATGTTTTTTGTGATCGTATTACTCTATGGAACTGCTACACAATTTTAGTTCAGTAGTTTCATATCAATAGTCCAGGCTTTGGCAAAATACTAATGTATACCTTCAAGATGTGCAGACTGAAGGATAAAATGCAAGATGCGAAAGGTGTTTTAAAAAAAGTGGCTATTTCCAGTTGGATCTAAACATCATATATCCCTTATGTCTTATTCAAAGGTCTGGTCATGGCAGAAAGTACCACATTACATCTATCCTTGCAAAAAGCTGAGCCTGAATGGAGACACAAATGTTTTTTTCTTGGGTTTTCTTCTACATGTTTGTTCACCAAAAATATTTTTGAAAGACAGAGGAAAGGCAGAAGACATGAAAAGATATATAAATCTCTGAAAAATATGCAGAAATAATAACACAATTTCATAAACATATGAAAAGGCCATTTTCTTCAATTACTTCCTTCCTCTCTCAGCTGAAAGTTTCTTCTGTTGTTAGCAATGGGTTATACGGGCTTCCATTTAAGAATGACTTTATCATGGCTTAATATTCAAATGATCATACTTTAAAACGTCACCTTTTCTGCCCATATAGGAGCACTAGGTAAAAGCTTGTCCACTTGAGGAAAGCAGCATGCACTTTGGCGACACTAATTGCTTCCTGCAATATTGGCTGAGATTGAGTACTTACTAAGAAGGGTCAGGCAAGGAATCCACACAGAGTAGCTTTTGCATTATGACATGCATGCCCAAGATTGCTGCAGTTTAGCCTCCTTAGCTCTAATACAGGGCTTGTGTTATATTACTGCACATTTTGAGAAAATTAATAGATTTGTTCTCCACAGAATAAAATGTGTTAACTTGTGATGAATACAGCACTAATCTGCATTCTGAGCTTTTAGGCTACATCTGTACTAGTAAGACCACTGCAATCTGGCTGGAAAAATCCCACATCTATGGTAATAAATCAAATCACTCTCCAGGACAAGGTTGCTGCTTGGGAACTGTGTACTGGGAACGAACTCTGGACTGTTCTTAGCATCAAACCAAGCCCAGGAGCTGTTTGAGCAAAGTGCTGGTTGTACCAGGCCAACTTGGTGCCTGAGAGCACTGGGACAATTTGCTAGCAACAGGCAATCGCAGCCTGGGGCCCTGTAACTCTGGAGGCTACTAATATTTACGTTAACCAATCACATTTACTGAAGTCATAGTTACAATAACACCAAATGGCATGGTTCATTTTGGGTACTGACATCTGTAAAGTGGTCTCTCAAAGATGAACCCATATCTGCCCGCATGTGTTCTTTCTGAGGTATATCACAGTAACTCAGTTCAGAAATAGGTGCTTAACTGATTTATTGGCTATTCAAAATGAAGTGATGAATAGTTTCACAAGAAGTGGAACTGTTTCTGAATAATAGTAGGTTTCTTATGTATATACTCATACTTTGATTACTTAAATAGGGAATTCTACAGAAATTTTCATTATTTTTAGAAAACATTTTTTCCCACCTTGACAAAGCCCAGCTGACAGTAAATTAGGAAGAGTAGCAGTTACTGGAACTTCATTTCGTGGCTTGTTCTTGAATTACTCACTGTACTAATGCTGAAACTATCACTACCTTGCTACTTGCTATTTGCACTCCATTTATAATTTCCAAATTGCAAGCTATTTTTTGAACGGCTCCCAAAACCACAGAGCTGTCCAGATGGCCATATGAATGCTTCCAGTGTCAATACTCATGCAAACATGCATTCACACCCTTATTTCTGATATTTTACTTTGCAATGAACATTCTTCTGAACAAAAATGTGCTTTCACAAACATTTGCAGAATGCAAATGAAAGGAGCTCTGAACACTATAGAAGCTGATTTGTGGTTTCTATTCAAATAAATGCTAGTGAAGCCTTCTGAAACAGCTATAATCATGAGCATATTCTTCCCCTCCCCGTGACCCAGATTCAAAGAGGAAGGAAGTATATGGGTAACTTTAAACATGCAAATAGTGTCAGTTGCACACAGATTTACATACATAATTATGATCTATATCATTCATGTTCACCTTTTTCTGAAATTTTATTGGAAATCTTAAGGAATAACATAAAAGCAGCAATTTGGCAAGTATTAATCACCAATTTTAACGTCATAAGGCAAGGGAGAAAGAATGACACTGAAACAAAAGAAACAGAAGAACAAGAGGACAGATACAGAAGAAAAGTAGCCCTGGAAAAAGTACATAAAGCCAGCATGACTGCCAGTGAAGAATATAAATGTAAAGCCAATAGTAACAAAGTTTAAAAGGCCAATCAATAAAGAAATTGCTTGAAGTAATTCCAGGGGTAGAGTTGGTCGATGATAATAAACAAGATGAGTATCCTTCAAAAAGTTGGAGTAATGCTAGGAAAAGAAAATCTGTATGTGAATTGAGGGAAATTAAAATACAAAAATCTTGTGAGTAAGAAGGAATTGCTGTAACATCACCCAACAACTGAATATCAGAACAAATTATTTGACTACTCCTCCAACAATCACATTACATTCATCTGAATGTCTTTTTTCTAATTTCTTTATTATGTATCCATTCAGAGCTTTTTCCTTTAGGAGAAAAATAAAGATTAATTTCTAATAGGAGCCATGAAGAAGCTAAATGCTGAACATTTTCTTTGTGTACATTTCAAAACAGGATGCTCAGAAATACACTGAACAAATCTTTGAAACGGATGTTTACATTTGCCCCTAAAGGAGTTTACAATAGTATTGGATTTCACATGATTTTTAGTATGAAGTCAGTCAGCACAAACAGTTTAAACAATTATTTGCAATGCGATTCTTCTCCAAGCCATACAGATATAACCCACCCAGCCCTCTGTTCCTTGAATATTACAGACAGCTGGCACAGAAGTAGTAGGTAGATTACTCAGAAAGCAAACATCTGTTTAAGACAGTGATGTTAGCTTTGGCTTGTTTTACTGTCTATGCAACAGTGCTCTAGGAAATTTGGGTGTCTGTTAATTAAGGGGTGAGAAAACTAATAGAATATAACCCTTAGTTGAGGAAGTAAAAGAAACAGGAGAAATGCATGGCGGAGCACAAAGCTGGAGCTGCAGTTTAAGGGAAGACAGCTGTGTGGTAGAGGATACAAGAAAAATAAGGGAACTGGAGCTGAATTAGGTCCTTTGGGATTAAAGGCAAGCAAAGCTCTTTTTTCAAAGGATAAGTATGATGCTCACTACTCAGTCTTTCTTGGGTCCCCTCTGAAACCTACACCGAAGAGCTGGACTTCATTGGTAGCGAGTGGTTGCAAAAAGGTAAGAGTTAAAAACACTTTTTCCCTTCCTTTGCATCAGAAACTTTCATATTTATCTTTATGTTCCAGGTGTAAGTCCAATGGCCACAGTAATACAGCTTATCCTTCCTTCCTCCTCCATAAATCCAGTCAGCAGGCTCCATGATCTGGGGTGAAGATGCAAGTGGCAACCTTGCGTGACATCAAGGGGAGCATGATGTCTATGCAGCAACTGGATAAGCTAGATTCTCCCTCCTACTTTTCAGTGAGACTTCGCAGATGGCCAGTAACAAGATTACAGGGCTGTATCCTGTGATACTATGAGCATTGTCTTCTGTAAGGCAATGTTTTAATGGTGTTAACTGCATCCTCTTTTCCAGTAAACCATAAATAATGAAGCTTATCCTGAAGGCATGAATATTAAGACTGTTCAGTAGCTCACACATTTTCATCTTCCTCCACTAATAATCAGCAGCAAAGGGAAAAGCAGATGGAACATGAATACACAGAAGAGAATGAATAACAATAACAGTAGCAATAATAATAGCAATAATAATAATGACAGAATTGGAATTCAGTTGATGTCTGTGTATGACCCAGAAGGAGAACTTCTGTGAAGTAACGAAGTTTTGCTTTGTTGGGATGTTATTTTCAACAGACTTAAACAAAAAAATAGAAGGAAAGTTGTGTTTTTTTCAACCAGACATAAAAATTTTCAAAGCCACTAAAATAAGTATAATACTGTGTATTCACTTCAATCCAGTTTAGCCACTGGGCAGTTATTGTTGGGTGCATAGCTACATGCTTCATATTCAAAAAATATTTATGGTAAAAGATCCATATGTTTGTGAGAAAGAATTTAGTAACCTGTTTTCCCTCTGGAATCAATATTTCTTGATTGTGACAAAAGAGTACACAGTACACACTTGCAGAAATGTATCATAATGTACACTAAGACTAGATGTTAATATGCATTGACAATGCCATGACTATTTTATTATGTCAAGTCAAGGACTGGACTCCAAATCACCTTATCTGGTCAACTTACTTTTGGGACTCTGAAAATGGTTTGAAGAGGTAGAGACCTTTCTCATGGAAGTGAAGCAATTTTCCTTCTTTAAATTAATCATTTGGTGCAAGAATATGTGATCTGGAGTGAAAGAAACAACAATTTGTACACAGGATGCCTTACAAAATAGTCTGAGGAGGCTCAGCTAAAGTTGCGTTTGCTCTACTGTTTCCAACCCAAGATTCTTGCAGAAAGTCAGATAACGTAAGTAGAAACCATCCGGAGGTTAAAAAGCAGAAAAATGAAAAGGAAACATGTAGAGAATAGTCTGCTTTGTCTGTCATTCTCTGAAAATCGGATTATATTGAAGAATAGTGCTATTGGTGAACCTAATCTATATCCTGTACAGTTTTCACAGATTTGGGGCAGTTTAGATTCCCTGTCATCCCTTTCCCCTGTCCCATAGGTGTTTCTGCAGCTTCAGAATAACTTACTGTTTCATTTTAGAAGATATTTTCATCTTTCTGTTGAATACCAAATAGTTCCCATTTATCAGTCGTGGAAGAATTGCTTAGCAAGAATGTTTGGAATAGACCTATTAATGCCGTTAGTACATCTTTTCATTAATGGATTATTAAGTATTTTAAGAAAAAAAACATGTGACCAGTATAAACAGAATTTGGAACAGCTTTGCTGTCCTGTAGGTATGCTACATTTGCCAATATTGTGATTTCATTTTGTCTGATTTTGTTTATTTTCTTTTACTTTTAAAGCCTTAGAGACTCAAAAATGTAATTTGTACCACAGCAAAAATCACTATTCTGTGCCTTTTCACTGGTGGGAACAGTCGAAGTAATAATACTAACAGATACACTTTTCTTCCAACAGTACTTTATAATCCAGGAAATTTACCTTGAAGCCAGAGGCATTGTGTCAGGTCCGCATATGTAGAATACAGTCAACCCACAGCACCATCTTCTGCCAAACACTTTTCTCCTGAAAACAAAACCCAAGCAGGTGTGAACTATGTGAAGGAAAACAGAGGCAGCACAGATCAGCAGTGGGATACCAAACTGGGCTTAAGAGATGCCAGCCTGTGCTCTGTCCCTGTTTATGCCACTCAGGAATTGAGCAGCCTTCTGCACGCCCAGGGACCTTCAGGTTTCACTTTAGACTTCGTATTTGTTGCATCAACTTAGACAAGAGCTACACAAAGTGTGAACTCTGAATAAAACATTGAGAGCCTTCTCATATAGACCCTACATGGGCTTTGCCATAACCCTGGATACATGAGTTCTCACACATTCATGACACATGTTTCATATTTCTTTCTCTCTTTATTTCTAGGCTTTATTTCAGACCTTTGTCTTTATTTCAGACTCTGTTTCTAGTCTGTCAAGAACCGGTTAACAGACGTCACCACATTTCCCAGCTATAAAAGCAGTATGCCTGGAAACAGTTCATTGCTTCTTCCTGAGCAGACCCTCGTAAAATAACCCAAGAGCCATTTGGCACGTAAATAAATTTTTGGCACTCCATATTTTAAATTCTTGATGGTTAGAATTATAATTTACTGTAACTGTACAATCCATAGGACAAGTGAACTTTAGACTCTGCCAAACTGCAGGACACCGTTCTGACAAATAACATTACTGTCTACCCTGCTGCCGTCTTTCCAATGGAAACCAGGTCACCCTGGTTTTGCACTTGTCAGTGTCCTAAGTCAAACCACATTTCAGAGCACTGCCTATCCCAAGGCTGCTGTATTTTAGCTCCTACTGGTCCCAAAGTGTTAAACAGGAACCCGACATGAAAACAGGAGCTGGGAAAGTTCAGTTGCTATTTGCAGGACAGAGATAACTAAGCTGACTGCTTGTTTTGAAGACTTTCTATTTTTCCCTTGCTTCTAATTATCAGGAAAGAAGTGCTAATGGACTACCATTAAGAGTCCTGTGGAAAGGAAAGGAAAGGAAAGGAAAGGAAAGGAAAGGAAAGGAAAGGAAAGGAAAGGAAAGGAAAGGAAAGGAAAGGAAAGGAAAGGAAAGGAAAGGAAAGGAAAGGAAAGGAAAGGAAAGGAAAGGAAAGGAAAGGAAAGGAAAGGAAAGGAAAGGAAAGGAAAGGAAAGGAAAGGAAAGGAAAGGAAAGGAAAGGAAAGGAAAGGAAAGGAAAGGAAAGGGAAAGGGAAAGGAAAAGAAAGGGAAAGGGAAGGGAAGGGAAAAGAAAAGAAGAGAAAAGAAAAGAAAGGAAAAGGAAGGAAAAGAAGAGAAGGGAAAAGAAAAGAAAGAGAAAGAAAAGAAAAGAAAAAAGAAAGAAGAGAAGGGAAAAGAAAAGAAGAGAAGGGAAAAGAAAAAAGAAAAGAAAAGAAAAGAAAAGAAAAGAAAAGAAAAGAAAAGAAAAGAAAAGAAAAGAAAAGAAAAGAAAAGAAAAGAAAAGAAAAGAAAAGAAAAGAAAAGAAAAGAAAAGAAAAGAAAAGAAAAGAAAAGAAAAGAAAAGAAAAGAAAAAAGAAAAGAAAAGAAGAAAAGAAAAGAAAAGAGAAACCCATAGAATTTGAGTGAATAGGTGTGTTAAACACTCACAGAAAAATTTTTTTTGTGCAGTTAAAAATAGCTACAGACAAAGGAGATGGTTGGTCCTTGGAGTCATCTGGTAGCAATATCAAGCTCAGTAAGGGGGCGGTTAAAGTTAATGGATTTTCTTATGTTTCAAAATCAGAGGATGAGTCAAAACTGTTGTTGAGCGACTAGCAGAGGGTGAGCTTTGCAGAAGTTCTCCTAAGGTTGTATGGGGCAGGAACAGAGAAGAAGGTAAGAGGAGAAGGAGAAACCAGAGAGGAAGGGGAAATAAGTTAGACAAATGAGAGTGCAAATGAAAACCTTCCCTGCACTGTTGGGAGAAGTCAGGGGTGTATGATTTCTAAGTGAGAAAATAATGGCAAGGATAATGTGCAGATATTATGCTATAGATTTTCATCCAGAAAGAATGCACTCTGCATTTCCCCAAATTTCAATAATTACCCAACCAAAGGGAAACAACTGCCTTTTCCAGTACAATGATCTACTGTAGGTATATCCGTTTTTTCTGCAAATATGCTTGACTGATTATGTATGAGCAGAGAAAGTCAATCTTCTGCAGCTTGAACATAATTGGAAGATATAGACTTTCGTGTTCATAAACAACATATCTATGAAACAGGCCTGATAAACCGAAGACTAATGATAGACAGTCAGTGTAGCTTGCAAGAACTGCAAATGGCTCTGGGAATCTGGTGCAACAGGATTTAGAAAGGAAAAGGAGGTACACTAACACAAACATATTGAATTATAGGGAGTCTAGAAAGAAGATGGACAAAAAGCAGAAGCGAGGCCAAGGACATCTCACCTTGAGTCTCAGTATCCTTTTGATTTCATTAGGAAAAAAGCAACAATGGCTGGAAAAAAAGAGATCTAAGGACTTAAAAATACCAATTTCACAACTTAAAAAAAAAAAAGTATTAACATCAGCAGTTAGACACAATGACTAGAAAAAAAAAGAGCAAAGTGAACTGGGAGCCTTAATAATTAACTATATTGAAAGTAACTGCAAAGTAATTAAAAGAAGTGAGCAGAGAAAATAATTTTGTTTTGAAGAGCATTTAGGAATTACAAAATTGAATATAATTTTGAAGTTGTGAATTTTCACTTTAAAAAATATATACCTTTTGGAAATATCAAAATGTGATTTTTACAAGATTCTAGCCGAACTTGGTGGTGTGAGGGAAAATTGGATCTTTATTAGCAGCTGGAGTCTGGACAAGTGCTAATTTCCGTTCTCTGAGTCTGTAGATTACAGGTCCTGTCTCCCAGCTCCTTCTTATGACTAGCAGCTAGAGTCATAATTGAAACCTCAAAATCCCAGAAAACCTACCATTCCCACTTGAGCCAGGAACTGAAGAGTCTGGGAGCTATTTAATCTCCAGCAGGCAGGTAGGCTACAGAGATGTTAGAAAGAGTTGTTGGCACATTTCAAAACCCTGCCTAGCCTATCACACCCTCACAGAAAACAGAACGTCTCTGCAAACATTTGAAATTTGATGAAACTTCATTGTCTGATGGAAAAATTGTTCCCTTTGAGAATTTCTGCACAGTTTGTTTAGCAGAGTCGAAACACATCATGTTCCAGAGTTAAGACCTGAGAAATGAATAAAAAGGTTTTCTGCAGTACTTTCAGTGGTTTCTGAGCAAGCCCCTTGTAAGTTTATTCTGCTCCTTTACCTCCACCTGAGATCGTCCATGCCTACTTAACAGCTTTATCCGAACTGCCCAGCTTCATCAGTTTGATAACAGCCAAGAAATTGTTTTGACACTCAATGCTTTCTGTAAAAAACAAAACTTTTAACTGCAGCATTGACTTGTTGCCACTGTGGTATGCTGTTAAAAGACCTGATTTCACAATTTGGCAAACCCTCACAGTTTGTACAACTGCAAGACCGCATCACTTGGTCTGTGGTTACTGGGAGACTATTTTCACCATATAAAAAAATCTCCAACAATTAAAGTGACACTGCTAACTGTACACACAATTTATGGTTCAACACCTAGCTTAGCACATTTGACAGTGTACTGCTGAGTGAAACAAATTTGAACTTTAAAGTACACAATTTTTTTTTTTGGTAGACATTTTCCAGCCAGCTGTGCTCTTAAGGTCTTTTTAATTCTAAGTATGTAAGAAACTCCTATTAGGACTAATGAGAGTCTTAAAAGCCCAGAGAATTTACTTCCTAGGATTATTTTTCAGTTCCTATCAAACACAGTATTAGAAGAAATTGGAAAGTGCTTCACTGTTATCATGAGAAGATGCATTTAGCAAAAAGAGCCAGCAAGTGTGTACTGGGAACTGTCACAATTCACTTTGGGTAGGCAGCTGTGTGGGCACATGCTCGTGATAACAAATATCAGCTTGGATCACCAGCTGGGTAAATCACCATCATGTATTTGATTTCAAGTTACTCCTGAATTTGTTAGGGTTAAGATCAGAAGAGTAATTATGGTTCCAATTTGAGAAAGCTTTTTTCTGTGTTTATTAGTGTAATAATAGAGCCTTGGTGTAGACTTTAAAGGCTTCTTGGTGTTTCCGTGAGGGAGGAAAGGATTATTATTGCAATTTGAAAGATAGTGACATGAAGACATTTAGTGCATTTTACTTACATAAAGTGATACCAATTTTCATAAATGCTTAAGGTCTGCCATTTGCCTCAGTAAATTTGTAGTGCTACTTCTAAATAGGGACTTAGCACACAAAGCTCTTGATTTTTAGGTCCCAGCTAGACTACTCTCTGGGTAGCCCATGGGGAGCAGCAATCACACTGGGACCCAAGGAATCAGTGCTCTGAGAAGGTTACTTAGGAACAGAGAAGAACAGCAGTACAGGAATTTATTTTTCCGAAACAGAATCATGGTTAGACATCACATCTAACAGATTTGAAACAGGACAAGTATCTTCAGTTGTCTGAATTTAATTACCTTGATTGTGAGAAACAGCATGTGAGTATCAATTATCTTGTTTACAGTTTTGTATTTAGGGGCTTGACATCCACTGAAATCTCACTTTGGGCTGCTTTAGTGTACAAGCAATCTAACAAAATGTTAGCATGATCGTGTCCAGTGTAAGTCTCACAGAGTACTAGGGCTGAAAGGGTTAATATTTTAGTCTGAAGGAAGGGGCTGAACTACCTGTCTTCAGTAGTATGCCATAGAAATACCCATTCTGAAAAGGGGTGACTGCAGAAGGTAAGGACAGGAAACGAGAGAAAGAAACCCACTGGGGTGTTGTTTAGAGGTTGCTGCTCTGGCCAGACTACTGCTGCTTGAGGCAGGCAGAAGACAGATTTTCAGGATCTGGGTGAATCACTTAAGAAGAAAATCCAGGAATCTGCTTGTGGAAAGATTTGAGATACCAGCTAGGAAAGCAAGCAGTGCAGCAGCCCATAAACCCATCAAAAAACAGGCAACAGCAGAGATCCTGTAACTCATCACAAAAATACCCAGTGTGACTTTTCAGAGCAGGAGAAAGGGGCAAGCCTGGACTGCAAAACACAGCCCAGTTATCAATTTTGGCAGCAAACCAGAGGAAAAAAAAAAAGTGTTCTGTACTCATAGCAAGAAAAGAAATTACTACACTCTTGGATTTTGCTATGGGATAAAAGGACTCCTGCCTTTTCATCATCTGTGTAATTGTTCAGTTGGTGCAAAGCCATATGGATAAATAACTGGGCAGTGTAACAACACCAACAAACCCTTACCTTAAGTGATACACTTGCAAGGTACCTGAGTGACATGAATTAGCTGGGGTGTACATTCACTGACAAAGGGATTTACTTCCAAAGCAATGGAGGCATTGCACAAAAGGGAAAAAAATTGCCCAAAATAATAATAATTTAAAAAAGGTGTGTAACAACAAATAAAATGTGAATTGAAGTAATTTGATTATCAGTTCAATATATATTCATAATATAATTCACAGTTGATTTAATAAAGTGTATCTCTCTTTTCTCTTTGGATGATGCCCTATAATTGCTGAAATGAATTAGGTCTTTGTGCTGAGGGAATCCTTTGGAATTGAGCTTATTACGCTGAGTAAAACATCCCCTTTCCCTGCTCCTTAGATATGCTGTTGTTATGCATAAGGGCCAAAATAAGACTTAAGAAGGAGTTGTAAGAGCATGAAAGACTAAAAATTTACTTAAGACTCAAAAACTTTGTAATAAAAATAGATGTTCATGTATTTTTAACATTGGAGATGTCTGTGGTTACAAGAATAGAGAAAAGTTAAAATGAGATTTAAGAAAAACTGAATAATTAATACATCTTGTAATAACAGGGAAAAAGGTTTCAGTGCATCATCCTGTGTTGGGGAAAAAATATTCTTATCTGTGAAAAAAGAGTTACGAATAGTAGGTAACTTGGATGTTGGCTGTTTAAATTTACCTAGAGTTTCTTTTGCTCCAGAAAAAAGAGCAAGGGCCAGACTGTAAGCAATCCTACCTGCTACTCATCTTCATGGATCAAAATCCTAGCATGGATTTATAAACGATAAGGAAAAGTATGTCCCATAAGGAGAAAAAATCTTCGAACAATTTAGAATAAAAGGAACATTTGAGATGATTATGCTGTCTTCACAGATTCAGAAAATGAAGTAATTTGTCTAATCAGTCAATTAAGATAAATTATTCACTATCAGAGCATTGCTGGTGGCACATCTGCATGGAGATCGTGTTGGGGTGATACTCTACCCCAGTCTAGCAATCTAGCAGAACACATCAATGTGGGTGCTGAGCACTGCTGTATGAACTTAGTGATTCTGCAACCACACTAGAGCTGGTGTGCTTGCAGCCAGAATAGTCATATCTTTCGCAGTCTTTGGCACCCTTGGCTCTAATGTCTGAAGCATAGACCTGCCTAAAACCAGAAAGTCGTATTTCCCTTTTGAAACTGCTTCCTAGTTGAGCTGCAGCAGGCTGCTGTAGCTCTCTCTTCTGTCATAGTCACGACCAGTCTTGTCCCGCTGGGCATCTGCAAGCCAGTCCATTTCCTGATTATGCCTTGGTTTCTATGTCTATGAGATGTGACAGCCGTTCAGATTTCCTTGAGTTTTCAACTCTCTCTTGAAAACAATGTTTTGTTAACATAACTGAATTAAGTGACACTTAATAATTTATGTTTTCTTAGGCTTGTCACAGGTAAGGCAGAGTAAAACAGCAGAACAGCATGTATAAACTACCATTTCTCCCACAACTTTGACTTCCACCTTTAACTCTTCTGTTTCTATTCATCAGGCCATTAGACAACTCTTCATCACTTGATTTTCTTTCTGCATTCACCCCATGAGTGATGGATGTTATTTTTCATAAAGTAATCAAGATTTGCACTTCTTTCTTCCCAAAAGTATGATTTTCAGCACAGATGAGAGTTTTGATGTATTGCCTCACACAGGCTTAATTTTCCTTTAAGTGAGGAAACGGTTTTACAGTTCTTTATTTATATATGACTGTTTTTTCAGCTCCTAGGGAACAGCACATAAAGGGTTTGGCTTTAATTTATTTTCTTGGGCTTTAGTCTGCTCTATGGCCAACAGTTTGCTGGTTCAGTAGTTGGAATGTTCCTGAATATACTCCATGAGTGAATATCATACAGTTCAATAATCAATTGTTAAGATTTCAGTTACATTTACAAAAGGATGAATCCCTCCTTAGCACAAGGGCTCCATCCCTGTGCACTTGGGATGCAGCTTGCAGCTGAGATGTTATGGAGCAGGTGAGTAGGGAGTACTTCAGAGAGTGTTTGACGGCACCATTTTTTGAGGATCTCCTCCTGGAACAAAAGCAAGTGCTTACCAGAACCTGGGAGTAAGTCTTCAAGCAAACAGGAGTCCTGCTGTGTGGTGAGCACTAGGAGATGATTTGCACTATTATTCCAGGATGAAGATGACCTTCGGTTCTTGTATAAGCTCCTTGAAGGACTAGTGTCCCAAGTCCTATCGAGTCACTAGCTTGGCTTCAATGCGAGAGGTCTGGTGAAGTGATCTTGAGTAAGGTCTTCTGGTCTCAACACAAGAAAGCCAAAATCATGAGATGGGCTGTGAAATACTTGTGGTCCACTAATCCAATGCAGCTGGTGAAAGCTGAGTAAGGGCCTGATCATCTACACTAGCTTGTCATCATCTGCACATACAGTTTCCTTGATGGCTTATTGAACTTTTTTCTGTTTCCATTAGTGGAAATGTGTGATGCATTCTGAAGGCTGACTAGATGCACAGCTTTGCTAGTAAGAACATGCTTTCCTGTTTACATTGCCCCCCTCCCAATATCAATACCATCCCCATCATGACTTCCCTCCACTCAGCAAAGCAACTAAGAGAAAGTAACATGCACTGAAGAAGTTATTAACCCCAGAGCCCTGTTCATTTATCATTCAAACAATAAAAACCAATTAGGACGCTTAATTTAAAACAACTGACCTGTCGAAATCCTAAGAGCATATTCTCAAGGATATTTCTTCTGAAGGGATGAGGAAATGTAATTACATGTTGTCAAACTCCTCACTTTCAATGCTTCATTGTACCTGAGCAGACTGTGTGTACAGAACTGTTACAAAATTCATCTTATGTACCAAAACAGATATACAAGTTTACTAGCAAGCAAAGTAACTACTGCCTCTACAGTATTTGACTTAAAAATCAATAGCTGTGGATAAGATTGGGGGGGGGGCGGGCGGGGAAGAGAAAAATATGAGTTTTTTGGAAGAGAAATTACATATAGTCTAAAATGTTTGTCAGGTAGTTTTAAATTTTTTAATGAGTTTTAGTGAAATGTGGAAGAAAGACTAAAAGCAAGCAAGCAAGCAAACAAACAAACCAGTGGTAATAGAAAAGTTTAAATGTAATTGCTCACATTCCAATGGAAATGGTTTAATTTAAGATGACATTTAAACAATCCCCTCCACCCACCCTGTTGGAAACCTAAATCCAAACACAACAGCATTACGTTAATACTGCAAGTGATATTTAACACCGAACAAGAAGAGAAAGGTACATTCTAATTTCAGCAAGTGAAGCACAAAAATTGTAAACAGAACATAAAATGACTTAAATGTATAAATTACTTACTGTGATAATACAAGAGCCATTAGCTAACACACAGAAGAGATTGTACAGGAATATACGTTACCAATTAAAGGAGTATTAGATACAATATATTTCATCAATTTAAAAAACCCTCATCTTCTAGAAAGGCTCATGTGCTCCTTCCTCATTTAAATTGTTAGACATAGATTTCCAATTCAAATCATAAAATGCAGCAACATAAAATGCTTTCCTACTCTGCTCTATTCATGCAAAGTCCAGTTGTCACCCACTGTTCTGCTAGTAGACTCTATACTGGTAGAGATGGTAACTCTGTGACAGATGACAGCAGGTATCTGGCCTGTGCAGGTTGACTTCAGAAAGGTAAATAAATGAGTGACACATGGTGTAAAATGATTCATTTGCTCTGACATGCTGCTTCTAAAATGGTATGGTTAGAGAGAACACACAAGGAAATTACTCCCAGGAACTTCAGGTCAGTATCACTGATGTTTTCTAAGACAGTATCTCAGCTTCCAGAATTGTTTTTAATCAGACCTTGATGCAGAGAAATCTCACTGCTGTTTTGTACAAATCACTGAAAGTATGGAAATGCCCCTATGCAAAATTTTGCATAAACCAAATAATAACATGGGATATTCTCCCCAGCTTTAAACTTTGCTCAAATCTCCACCTAAGCTTTAGCAGATAATTGCATTTTGTTGACTGTAGAGAATAAAAAAGAGCAGCAGAAGGGAAATGGAAGAGAGGTTCAAGATCCTCTTCCCTAATATGCTGTGCAAATGATATAGCAAGACTCACAGAAAATTGTTGTCTCCTCCAGTGTTTCTGTATTCCCAGCTGCTACAGACTCTGCTCTGAAATAACTTGAAACTACAGTTCAGAAGAAGTTATGCTGGTAATTCTGATACCTCTTGCCCTGAGCTGCACTCATGCTTTGTGGAAAGGACAGGGTGAAATGACTTCCTGGACCATTCACAGGTAAGACCTAACATCTGACAGATCAGCCTGCGTCCTACTTAAGGCTTACTTGATTTCAGTGGAACTACTTATACACTGCTGTGCTTTCTTATACACAAAGTACTCTTAACCAAATTATCAGATGGCCTGATTCTGCTTATTTTTTTAATTATCTGACATAAAAAACCCTAAAACCCACAAACAAATAAAACAAAACAACCCCCCCCAAACTATCAGCTTTTTAAAACTGAAACTTTTTCATGACCAGTTAGCTCTCTTCAATACCTAGTCAACCTCCATGACTATGGGTTAAAGAATAACTGTCTTGACTATAAGTATTTTCACATCCCTGCAATGGGGAAATGCCCTTATCTGCATTTCACAGGCAGAGGGTCAGTGTCACACAGGAGTTGATGGAAGGGTTTCCTTTCTGAGACTAGATTCTACACTTTATATTCTATACCCAGAATGCTGGATGAAACTTGTATTTATGCACATTTGTCTCTGTTATAAAATAAGGTACAATTCTTGATATATTTATACTTATTTTCTTTTTCATTCTTAGTTGTTCAAAAAGATTTAGCTCATGCATTGTGTAACTCATGGCCCATAATTCAGTTTCAGACTTCCACTGGAATGGGAGACATACTTACTGGATTTTGTTGTTTGCATAAGTAGCTTTGTACTGGTTCTGCTTTCTGACTGAAAAGGCACAATCTTTAGAATCAGTGTAACTCTGTGCATGTGAGTCAAATTTTTTCTTCTACGAATATTCTATAACATCAGAAATTTTAATAAGCCTTCTTGAAAGATATTTCATAAACCAGGCATAGAAATGTCTGAATGTAGACATGGTAGAAACAGGAACAAGGTGACATAAAGCAAACTGTTTCACATGTGTGGATCTTGACATTTCACGAATTCCTGTACATATATATGTGTTTGGGAGTAGCTTGCAAGACCTGGGCCTAAATGCTTTCTATAAAATAGAATTTATAAACATTTCTAAGTACCTCCCTAGCTTCTCTCAGCCCTTCCGGTCAATGAATGATATGTAGATGAACCATCATACTTTGTTTTTTTCATAAAAAAAGTAAGTTTTGGTATGCTTTGCCATCGCAAGCACAGGTTATTGTAAGGGTAGGAAGCCTACGTGAAAAGAAGCCTCAGAACCTGCTCCAGAAGATGAATTTCATGTCCATCCAACAGTCTCCTCTCTATCCATTACCCTGGAAAGCATGGGAAATGCTCCCACTGTAAAACTGAACAGTTGTTGCATTTTTTACCCATGCAGACTATGTGGAGAGCCACTCATCTTGTGTGCTACCAAAAAAAGAATTAACCCTTGACATTTCTGTTATTTAAGGAAATTTTTTAAAGCATAAAAGATAGTTACTCTGTTGTACTGTTGAACTCTCTTTGGCCTAGCTGTGCACTTGTTACTGTCTTTCTTCAGAGATATGTTACAATTTCTGTAACCAAGATAATTACCAAGCAATTATCCTAGGCAAATAATGCCCTAGTCAGAGGGGCTGAGAAGGGTAGTACCTTTCAAATTCCAGGAAGTAAACTTCATTATATGGACGTTAAAATCAACACAAAACTTAACCATTCAGAATTTGTAAATGATGTCTAGAGATTTCTGCAGTAAATATCCTCTGAATCTCATGGTCATAGCCAAGGGCAGATATGAACTTTGTGTCTGAAGATGATTGTTTCTAGTTGTCTGAGAAGAGTTATACAAAAAGGAGGTGAGGTTTAGGAGAGGAAATAAGTTTCTTGTTTTGCCATTGATTTTAATAGGAATCAACTTTCTTCTTTCTTTTAACTTCATTTTTCTGCCCTTGTTTATCAAGAATTCTCTCACAGGTGCTCAGATGTAATCAACTGATTTCTTCTCAGACATTTAGTGAGACTGCTAGCAAATTAGCTATGCTTTTTGAGGGAAAAAGAAATGTTTGCCTTAGGCTTGCACTGCACAATATATGGCATCTTGATTAGCACCTAGATTAGTTTATCTTTGTTTTTAAAAGGTTCCTGCCATTCTCTCATGCCATGGGTAGTCCCTATGCCACATGTGCAGTGTACTTGAGTATTTGGTTCAACTCATCAGGGGCTACAGAGTTCAGAGAAAAAAAATGCATACCTTCAGTCAGACCACTAACTGAACTGACCAAAACCCGCATCCAAATTCTGAAACTTGTTTAATTCTATAATAAGGCTGCAAGGTAATTAATGGATTGTCTTCTTTTGGTAGCTCTGGAGACTGGGTACCACTTTGACAGTCAAATCACGGCATCAGGGAAGTAACTCCTTCCTTCTCAGATGACAATCTGGGAGCTGGTGAAAAAATGAATAAACAGGGCCACCTGAGCAATGGGGATAATGTCACTGAAAGAATAAGAAGGAATTTGGCCCCAGCTTTAGCAAGAAAACAAAGCATGAAAAGTAGTGTGATACAAATTTGTTTTGTTTTCCTTAATCTTGGACTTCTGATACACGCCTACTGTTATTTCAGTGTGCCCTTTACATCAGTCTCTGAGGATCCAAACACTTTGATCTAACCTCCTTCAGCTGGTGGTGTGCTAATCAACAACCACGCCTCTAATATCTTCAGATGTTGTAATTCCCACAGCACTGACCACTAACAAGAAGATGGGAGAAAACAGGAGCTCTGCCTCCAAAGATGTGGGGAGAGCTGGATGTCCCATTCCTACATGTAATACTCCAAAGGCAGATTCATTTCCTCATTAAACAAATAGTAAAGATCCTGGTTCAGCAAATGCAATATTTTTGGGTTTGGTGAGTCTTATTTACCATCTCATGGCTTCATGGAACAGGCCACATCATGCATACAGTCTGATGAAAAGATTTTCCATGTTAATTGTGGCAATAAAATTTGTATCTTCTTGTATTTGGTATGTGCAGAAATATAAGACAGTCAAGTTCTACCTACAAAAATCTGTGGTGGCAAGGGAACACTCCTAAAATTTTTCTTTGGCTGCCCATTAAGGTACCAGAAAAAAAAATCTCATTGCTGTATTGCAATCTTAGCCCCTCAGCAGCCTCCTTGTCCTGATGGGCAGCCCCTTTTCTCCACTTCTGCACAGGACAAAGTCTAGTTTCCACGTGGCTCAGCTCCTCGATGAGCTGAGATGGTAGAGAGCCAAGGCTGACCCTTTGTGTGAGGTTGAAAATACTAGATCAAACCCTTCCGAAAGACACTGAGCCAAAAATTCAAAATCACTGAGACCTGTTTGTGCAAATTTAACCACCAGTGAGGGACTAAGTGCTCCAGGTGTGCTGCTCAGTGTGAGTCATTCACTCAGCTCCAGCCTGATC
>NW_009596194.1:33050-45530 GCF_000690535.1 Cariama cristata | reverse complement strand
AGGAAGGCTGCTCTGACCAAGATTGTCCCTGCTACAGATATATCAGTGAAGGAGGGAAGAGAGTGACTTGTCTCATTCTCAAACCATGGTCTTGCAGTACAGATGCAGAGCTCAACCTCCAAACTGTGAAACCTTGCTGCCAAGATCAGTGAAGCATCCCTGATACAGAAACAACCTTATTTAATGCTCCCTTAAGGCTCTTAAAGTCTACAGTACTATCAGTTTAGGGCAATGTAATTTTGAAGTTTTCAGGATTTTGCTATCAGGCTATTTGGGTTGTTGACTCCATGGGATTCAGTTGTTTGACCCCTGTCTGTGATATTATAGTTGATGTTTAGCACAGTGCTTCACCTCAACAATATGTGCTATTTTCCATTCAGATTCTCCAAAACCAAATTATTTTATGTATGTATGTATGTATGCATTTACCTAGACCTCTGTAATAACAGACTTTGAAAAGTTCTGTACTTGATGATACCCAGAAGTCATCAGAAGCCTATTTGAAAATAAAAAAAGAAAAACCTGCATATGGAGTTTTCTCAGTATATTGGCTAGACTGTGCCTTGCCTTTCATAACGTCAGTTTTAAAATAAAACCAGAAACAATAGCAGATTTTGAAAGAAAAGAAGAGTGGAAGGGCTCTTGTCTCACAGTGCATGGAAGGAAAAAGAGATGCAGGCGAAGGGAAAGGAGTGACAAGTATATAACATTAATGTGAACAGAAATCTGTTTAGTGAAGTTAGTTGCTACAAGGTTTACTAGTCTCAGAAAAGTAGAGAGAAATTCAGTGTTGCTATTGCACACCAATACCAGAGCCAGTTTTAAATGAACAGAAAGGGTAAATTAGCTGGTGAAGAGCTCTGAAAAGCTTTTCTGTGATGACTGATTATCTGAGAAATAAAAAACATATACTGTGAAAAGCAGTATCTTTCTGTGGCTTCTTTGTCACTTTCTGATTATGTCTAGCTTTTTTTTCCCCTTTTAAGAGACAGTAATGAAGGATGCAATCTGGTTCCTCATGGATATACTTGCAAATGCACAAACCCACTATTTTGAAAAACTTCTCTTATTCTCAAACACTCATATCAGGAAAGAAAAACTCAGCATCTGTTTGTATACATACTGAGAATAAATGCATGAAAAAGGATGTAAATACTAATCTAACTGAATAGATGTGGAGAATTTGAAGAAATGTGTTCCTTCATGCCTGAGCAGTACACACTAGTTTTCAGTCATTGTGTTTCTGAGTAATCAAGACATCCTTGAGGGTGAATTCGCTAAGCCCATTTCTGCATTGAGAGAAATGAGATGCAGTGAATTTACATAGTTTGGTTTAGACTTTCTGAAGGGGTCTGCACTGAGACAATTTCTTTGAGCGGCATGCTATCGACTAGCTTGCGCTGTCGGTCACACACTAACACATCCAGCATGGTGTAGAGCTACAGGAGGGATTGCATTGCTCAAGTGGAGGATGTATCTGAATAATCACCTTAGAGCTGCTTGAGGGCTTCTGTCAAGGAGCTGATGGGCTCAGAAAATGAGGTGCTCTCTAACCTGACAGCTGCCTTTCCAGCTGGTGACACTCAGAGTCCCTTCCAGCAGTCCACATAGGGAGGTGGAACCAAGTGAGTTGTAACACCAAGTTCCTGCCTGCCCAAGCAAGAGGCATTGATGATGTGGCATGTGGGGCTTACCCTGCCACCACCACCTCGGTCATGGCCATGAAGCTGGGCTGAGAGAGGCTCGTACACCACTCAGACCTCCTCTGAAGGCAGTAGTGTGGAGATCTTCAGTGGTGCTGAGATCTTGCATTGCCTCGCTGTGTTATGGGTAAACTTCACACCACCTTTGAGGCCGAACGGATTTCATTTCCACAGTCATGTATCCTGTGTCTTCCACCAGCTCTGCATTCATTTTCAACTTAAACAAATTGGAGCAGGCAGCAAGGCAGAGGAAATTAAACTAGCAAAGGAAAAAAAAATTACTTGAACAGACTGTAACAGTTATTGCTGCCTGCTAGGAAATGTTTTTCTAGTCTTTTATTGCCACATACAATCCCTAGTCCCATGTGATTAACAAATTCATCTTGAAACACTGGTGTTGCTTGACTGCAGTTGAAAAATTAAGTGGTATCTTTAAATTCTTGCTCCTCATCTCATTTAAAAGAGATATTTTGCAGCACTTGGGTTCCAGCATATATAATCAGGCTGTATATTTCCTATCGCATTCAACACCTGGCAATCTCCTGTGTGCGGGCTGTGCACATTGCAGTGATATGTCTAGAGGTAATTATTTCTATCACCCACATAAGGGCAAAAGATATGAGACTCATCACATGCTTACCTTTTGTACAGTTTTCATTTTGACTTTAAATGCCTGGCTGAGTTGATCTACACAGGGGGACATATTTTGTTCTAGAAATTTGTTCCTGAAAATGAATGCTAGGGCAGACAAATATGAAAGAAAGGGGCCGAATCTGCTGGTTTTATTCAGAAGTTTCTGAAGTTTCAATGAGTGAAGGTCATTTATTCTCCTCACTGAAGAAACTCTTTGGGATCACTGCAATGGACAGACAAAGAAAGGATGAAGCAAATAGATTTTTTCCATGACATAAGGGAGGAGCCCAGAAAAAGGGTCATAGGAATACTAGTGAGTGAAAATTGAAAGCCAGATCCTTGTCCCCTTCTGCAATTTTAGAGAAGGAAAAAGCCTCAGCTGTGATTGTGTAAGGGGTCCCATAGGCCAGGTCCTGCAAAGGAAGCCATCACAGAGCCTCTCAACAGCCCCTGCCATAAGATACTCTGCCCTGGGAAGGACCAGTCCAAATAGTAATTCCTCTGTCCCATGGAGGCGATGCAGGCGACCCATGGGAAACACAGAGTCTGCAGAGAAGAGAATGCTGTGAGGTAGCCACAGTCACTGTGAGTATGGTCACAAGAAGCAGTGGTGAGGTGGAAGGAACCATTTCTGCTTGGTAATGGGCTTCAACTTATGAGAAGCAGCACACTGGTAGCTGAATTAGCAAATGGCACCTATGATTCTCATCACCGGAGAGCTACTAGAAGAATTTAGTGAAAGTGGTACCAAAATGACCAAAACCCAGTCAGTCCTACCTTATCACACAGAGGAACCACCACTGGCGACACTTTATAATCCTTTGTTTTGCCATGCAAATTCTGCAAGTTGGTTTCTTTGCTTTCTGATATTTCGGCTAGATTTTAGATTTTTTTCTCAAAACTCCGGGAAAACCAGCAATACCCTTTGTTCTGCTTCAGGCATCTAAGTCTCTTAATAATATCATTACTGCTAAGACCTCATATCAGATCATATGCATGCCTACAGAAGTGAGCTTGGGTGCAATGGGCAGTGAGGGAGGACAGTAACATGGAGAACCCCACTGGTGTTCATTTTACAGATTGAAAACTACTGGCTAGGACTTTTCTCTGTGCTTACTGGAAACTGCTAGCCTGAGGGACCCAAAATGTGCACAGTGGTGGACGATGCTCCATTTGTAGCTTAGTTCTGTGTTCTCAAAAAACTGGGGGCTCGCCTGCCCCAAGTGACTTCCATCCAGCCCTGAAAACATCGCAAGCACGGGCTGTGATCAAAAGTCCTGCACAAACAGGACAAGGAGCAGGGCTGATGAAGCTGTATTTCTGCCAAGATGGTCTGGCAGGCTCTAGTAGCAGAAAATAATATCAAACGTACAATTTATTGTGATTTGCAAGTGAGCCAAAAGGTTTTAAAGTCACAGCTTGAGGTAAAATCATGCTCTACTTCTTGTGAGACATCAGCAACAGAGAACATGGGACCACAGGGTAGATGGGGTTCTTTGAGGCAGGACCTGTGTTCGGATGTTAGTCACTAGTTTTCTCTTCTCAGCCACTTTCAGCTCTCCTTACTCTTCCAGCCCAGTATTACTTATGATCACTAGCAGCTCCACAGCTGAGACAGAAATATAAAACCATACATGAGGTACAAACATATATTTCAAACCATATTTCAGGTGTGCCCCTGTCTGGTCTTTTATATTAACTGCAAAATTCTGCAATGTGAGCATTAGGGTTTGTATTAATATTTCAAACATGAACCTGCAAAAAACTAACCTCTGGAAAAAACTCACTTGCTTTCAATATTCAATAATTTTCCACACTAGGGAATAAGATGAGATCAGCAGTTTCACTTCACTAGCAATATCTCTCCAGCTATTAATTAACAATAATGGTTAGTCAACCTACATTCAGATCACTCCTAGAGATATACAAAAGGGTACTAAAAGATATTCTGCAAAGGATCCTCCATCAGCATAGTAAGTAAGAGTGTTCAAAAAATAAAAAGATAAATAGTATTTGGATTCTACCTATGTAAAAAACTAAAAGTACTATCTGCAGAGATAGTAGGATGCCACTACAGCAGCATACTTCATATAAAAATAGGCCTAAATAGAGCACCTATGGGGCTCTCTGCTGGCTTAAATGAAATGGGTTGAGTTGTCTCATCTGTGTTCAGAGTGGGCAGTTATCCACATTCAAAAGTAAAAATAAAAATGCTACTTGTATTTGATGATAATAGGTGACAAGGAGTATTTCGCATTCATCAGGGATGCCAAGGACTGGTTAAGAAGAAATACTAAACACTGTTTCCAATGGTTCCTCCAGAGCACATCTGAGCTGCAGCAAGGAGGTAAAGAAATTTGATGGTGTGTTGTCCTTGCAGGCTGCTTTGCAGGCAGAAGGCGCAGATGTTTGATTGGCACTTTTCCCTGGTCAGCATATTCAGCTAACTGTAAGGGATGAAAGACAGTAGGACTGCTTGGCTGGGAAAGAAAGTAGGGGACAAAGCTGGAGTAGATAGTTTTGTCTGTCGGAGTATGAAGGATTTTGGCTACACACAAGAATACCGAGTCTCTATTCTTTACACGATTTTATTTTCACTGCAATATTTTGCTTTAAAATACTGAGCTTTATTGCCATTATTTTACATGGCTATTTCACAGTCTGAACGTTGTTTCTTCTGCTATATTTGTTATTTCAAAATCTTTAAAATTTTTCAACAACTACTTGGCACAGTTATTCCCCAAGATTTTTTTCTTCAGCAACATTGTTTTACTGAACCTTACAGCAATCCTTTACATACTGCTATGACGGGTTAACTGTATCCCCTTGAGTTAGTTCTGTTTCTGCAAAGGGAAACAGCAAGAACATGCTACTTGCAAATATAGGACTGATTCAGCATCAACTTTAACTATTATGGATAAGAGTAGCACCTGGAGTGCCTCTGATACCTAGTCAAGGGAGCGAGGCAAGCTAGCTTATCCTAACACAGCATTGGGTCAATGTGGAGTTAAATGAATGGAAAAATCTGTCCATTTTTAAAATCACACATAAAGTTCTTAGTTTCAATTTTAATACTTTATTTGTCCATCTAAAAACCAGACTGCATGCCGTTAAACTTCTGAAACTTTACTCAAAATGCTTGGAGGACCTTTTCTGGTTTCTATTGCTGTGCAGCACATGAAGTTGCACAAAAATGCCTTCTGTTTGCTGGTGAAAAGCTGCATTGTCTGCAGAAGCATTACACAGAAGAACAAGCCATTGACCGTATTTAACACAGCATAATTCCAGGATATTATAGAGCTGGTGGTGCTGAAACCATAAGGATGGCTATGTTGTGAAAAGTACTTGAGCTAGGGGCAGGAATCTGCTCTTGCACTTCAGTAGTTGAATGAAATCTGCAAATTTGGCATAGTAACATTTGAAGAGAACACTGAATTTTCTACTAGTTTAGGAAAATATTCCTCCTGTTTTGCAGAGAAAAAAATTCAAAATTTTCTCTTTAGTGCCCTTCAGCCTCCATCTGTAGATTTAAAATATTTTCAATCTGCTGTTTTAGAGGTAACTGATCATAATTTCATAAGAAATGTAGGATTTATTAAGCTAACTATTCAATTAAAGATGTTGCAGTTTGAGACGCTATTTTCTAGCTGCTTGGATTTGGGGATAATAAAGTTCCAAAGCATTTTCTTGTTCAAGAGGACCAACTCATGAGATGTGCAAGGAGAAGAAAATCCAGGCAGGTGTAATTAGGCTGTTTTAATGTACAGGGAGTGCTGTCTTTAAGGATCTCAGAGAACTATGAGCCCTCTCTGTAAGAAAGCCAAGTGCAAGTGCCAGAAACCTCTTGAAGACTGATTCCCACCCAGGAGATATTCAGTACTGAAGGAAGGATTGTTCTCTATCAGGTAAAATGCATCAAAAGGCAAGACCATTGAATGCCTCCTGGACCCAAGGAGGAAGGCAAGCCTTTCAGTTTCACAGGAAGATGCCTAGAGATCTTTTATTGCTACTAACTTTGCCGTTTTCTGGGTTTTTTTGGTTGATTCGTTGATTGTTTTTGTTTCGGGGGAGGGGGGGGTTGGATGGACAATGAAGTGGGTTAAAAACTTTTGAACCAAAGTGGTTGTGGCACTTACTATCATTGCTTGCATGATGTACAATCAGTCTTCAGTCCCATATCTGTACAGTTTCTGTAGAAGGACATGCAACAGACTCACAGCTATGGTGACAGTGATTTACTTGTTAAAGGGACATAGAAAAGGGGGCAATGTATGACTGTGTCTGGCTGGGTTTTTATCCTGAGCCTGATCCACATTCTGTGAGGTGAAAGGATCCCTACTTTCCTCTGCAGGCTTAGGCTGGGCTAGGGAGTTATTTCTCAAGTTCAGGTACAGCTGGACATAAAAGCAGTCATGTGTGAAACCTGTGTAAGTACTGGGAACTGAAGAAGGGCAAATACTCTTTACTTCTGTGGGTAGGAGCCCTGACTTTCAACTAGAGCAGCTGTCTTATCCCAGAGGAACCCAGAGCCAGATGAAGGACAGGATGGAGACCTGGGGTTGCTGCATCATGCACGTCCCCTCAGGTAATTTGGCAGCATGGATTTGTCAGAAACTTAAGGGAGATTTCATTCCAAAACACCCACTATGTTGTCACCCTGGTTGTCTCCATTTCTGTACTTCAACCAATTGCTCAGGTTTTTCACTGTTGCCCCACCAGAATGATTCCTCTGTACCAAAATCATTCATCTCTCTTCTCTGACACTGATTTCCAGCCTTCCAGACCAGGGCTCGATTTGTTCACAAGGGAGGATTTTATTATGGAAGCATGATAAAACATAGCATTCCTGTGTGGTACATGACATTTCTACCATCTGTATATTGTTGCCTGCTATTCAGTCAGTTTTCGTCTCTTGTGAGAGGAAATAGCCTTTTAAAAAAAATTAGCCATGTGACTAGTATCAATCATCTTTTAGATAAAATCCCACAGGCTATTAATTTTATCTATAATTTATACAACAGTTCTAAGTTTTATAATACAGAAAGAGATTGCAAGACAAAATGCATACAGACATGAGACCATTAGGTACTACAAACTGTCATTTTTCATATTAACAGACTATTTTGTCTGTGTTATGCAGAAGAAATGGTGATATGTAAAGCAAAAAATCCTAATAGATCAGTCACACTCTGTCTTTTTTTTTTTTTTTTTTCTTTTTTTTTTTACTTTGCATTTACATCTACTGATGTAAAGAACCTGGCTTCACTTTTAGCCCTCCAAAAAATCCCTGAGCTTCTCTTTTCATCTGGAGTCTCCTTGCATACTACAGATCTGTCATCTCGCCTGATCTGTAAAGACTTCACAAATTTCCAAGTAACCATTAAAAGACTTGAGGAATGCTCTATGAAAGAAAAATTACGAAAACACAGGAATTACTTTGCTTTCAGGAGATGCCACTGAACTAAAATCAATCATATGAATTAAAGGCTTTTGACAAATAAAAAATTCATCCACACTGAATTAAATAATGAATTTCCAGGACAAGCTCAACACATTTTCCCGGGTTAGTCACTAGCACACCAACAGAACCATACAATATTATGTATTACTCCCAGATAAACAGAGCTTGTATCGATGACATCAACTGCAAATTAGAGTTGCCTGTTTTCATATCATGATTGTGAATCCTTTATTTTATTTTATTTTATTTTATTTTTATTACTGAAATTAAGGCTGTATACATTTTTCTCTTTTTTATCACCCCCCCCCACACACACCCCAAGACACTAGGAGCAAAGCAACTGTTTCTTCATAAACACTCCAAGTACTGTGTTGAATGGAGTTGACATTTACATAAATGGATTGCAGTGCAGTTGTTGAACATATACAGGGATGATTCTCTAATCCCATTTTAATTAGATGGATGTTGCAAGCATACAAAAATCACAAGCGTTGCTCCCTGTGGTGATGCCATACTGGCAAGGAATCAATCACCGAGGCTCTGGTTGCCATGGAAACTGATAGTTCCTGCACCACCATCTAAGTGGTAAATGATTGGTGGTGCACTCCTAACGCAGGGAGAGCAATGAGTTTTTATATCCTGACCAGCAGCTGTGCCAGAGAGTTAATTAAAAGCAGAGAAGATGAAATAAATCTAAATCTGTGAAGAAATGAAATGTACAGTACAAATTGAATTCCCGTGTTGGACAGAAATTAATATGCAGCACAAACCACAGAGCTGCCTGAATAAGCAGCAGCTATGAATCCTGGGAACCAGTACCTCTGTGGCGGCTAAAACCCAAAAGTGGAGAGAGCACCTCCTTATCTTATTACCTAAACAAGCTCTTCCTTCAGTGCTTGTGTTGATTGATGCATGAAAATTGCATCTTCAAATGTTAAAAGTTCGCACAAAAGGAGGAAGGACAAAGCTTAACTAAGATCTAATTAACAAACTTAGCAACTGCAGTTTATCAGCTGTGAACATGATGTAAGTAAATGTTTGTGCTGCTGTACTCAAGTTCGCCAGACAACCTCTATGAAAGTCAATGTGGTTTTATTGATAAGCTGTGAATTGCAAACTCATATTTCAAATATCACAGGTATGGTAACAGCCCCTGAAATGCTTTTCTCACAACAAAATTAGTTCTGCATAAATTTTTTTTGGTAGAGTGGGGTGCAGCTGACCAGGCATGAAATACTGAGCACAAAGGTGCGAGGCTCCAGCAACCCAGACTTTCCTCACCCACAGCACCACTGTTTAGGAGGCAGATTTCAGTGAGCAGGACTGCACAGCTCCATTCTGGCAAGAGGTTTAGCCACTCACACACAACAAACACAGCAAGTGGGCAAACACACTGCGGCAGAACTCACTCTGCTGTACACAAATGAAATTAAGGAGGGAAATGCTAATGATGAGGAAGTTTCGTTCCAGCACAAGACGCAAGTGTGTCTTGGCCAGCTATCTTTGAAGCCAAGCAACAAAAATTACTTTAGCCTTGTCTACATCTGAGGGGTTTTAGGTGTTTTGCATGTTTTATAAAACCTTTTATGTTCAGCGTTTTCCCATGCTAGCCTATTGGGTCAAGCTGGTTGGGTTGGACCCTGGTTATTTTTTACCCTTTTCCAACACCTCTCTTTCCTACTTGTCAAGGGAAGACTCTTCCAGTTGATGTCAGCTGGACTAAAGTCAGGATTTTTCTCAGATCTCTGAAACTTCTTGAGAAAAGACAAAGTTGTGAGATCCATTCCTCAAGATGAAGCTTTCTATGGTATCCTACCACCATACTTTTCACATTCCTGATCATTTTTTCAAAACAAACAAAATACTGAATGAAAACTGGACATGAAATGCACCCCAGAGTCCTGAGGGAATTGGCTGATGTAGTTTCCAAGACACTCTGTATGATATTTGAAAAGTCATGGCAGTCAGGTGAAGTCTGTGTTGACTGGAAAAAGGTAAATACTGCACCCAAATATTACACCCTCTTTTTAAAAAGAGTAGAAAAGATGACCCTTGGAACTACTGACCTGTCAGCCTTATCTCTCTGCCTGGGAAGATCATGGAAGAGATCCTCCTAGAATTGCCCCTAAAATCCCCTTCTTTTTGGCTTTAAGTTCTGAGGATGAAAATATTAGTCCATTGCAATTTTAGTAGGTGTTTTACAGCTGCCCATGAAGGGCAGACACAAGTAACAAACCTACCTCAGGTAGCAGTTATGAACATTTCCTAGAAACCTTTTACTGTGAAGTTAAATGTCAAAGAAACTCTGGTTTTTATATTTCCAACAGTGCACCTCCTACTGCCTGTAATATCTTCTTCAGCAAAAGAAGCAAAATAGATCTTCTGGAAGACCACAAGTGTAGTAAATTGTGAAGTATTACAGTTTATTTTGTGTGGTTTAAGTAGCATGTTCCACAAAGTGTGTCATAAAAAGGTGTTGATGAAGACTATTCATGGTTTCTTTTAAGCCTTCTTGTCACTGTGTGTTCATAAGCCATAGGCTTAAATGGAAGAAAAAGCCTTAATAATGTCACCTTAATAAGAAATTAATAAAACTTCTTGAACACATCTTCAGTGATTTTTTGTTACTTTATGTAAGTTGCAAAAGAATAAAAATCCCTGCTTTGAAAAAAGACACTTTTCACTACAGCTATTTTTTTTCCCCAAATTAAAAGTGAACATACAAGAGAGCAAACTGAAATTTAATAGGAAAATTCTATGCCTCTTTGACACCACATGTTGCAAAAAGGGTGGGCTGTTCGGTGGATGAGGAATTGGTTGGGTGTTCACATCCAGAGAGTAGTAGTCAACAGCTCCATATCTGCATGGAGATTAGTGGCAGTTGGTGTCCCTCAGGGGTCTGTGCTGGGACCAGAACTGTTTAATATCCTCATCAACGACATAGACAGTGGGATTGAGTGCACCCTTAGCAAGTTTGCAGATGACATCAAGCTGAGTGACATGGCTGACATGCCTGAAGTACAGGATGCCATCCAGAGGACCTGGACAAGTTCAAGAAGTGGGCCCGTGTGAACCTCATGAACTTCAACAAGGTCCTTCACCTGAGTCGAGGCAATCCCCACTATCAATACAGACTGGAAGATGGAGGGATTCAGAGCAGCCCTGAGGAGAAGGATTTGGGGGGTACTGGTGGATGAAAAGCTGGACGTGACCTGGCAATGTGTGCTGGCAGCCCAGAAAGCCAACTGTAACCTGGACTGCATCAAAAGCAGCGTGACCAGCAGGCCGACGGAGGGGATTCTGCCCTTGTACTTCACTCTGGTGAGACCCCTCCTGCAGTTCTGCCTTCAGCTCTGGGGCCCCCAACACAAGGACATAGACCTGTTGGAGTGAGTCCAGAGGAAGCCATGAAGATGATTAAAGGACTGGAGCACCTCTTCTAAGAAGAAAAGCTGAGAGTTGGGGTTATTCAGCCTGGAGAAGAGAAGGCTCCAGGGAGACCTCATAGCAGCCTTTCAGTACTTAAAGCGGGCTTATAAGAAAGAAGAGGACAGACTTCTTAGCAGGGTTTGTTGTGACAGGACAAGGGGTAATGGTTTTAAACCAGAAGAGGGTAGATTCAGACTAGATAAAAGGAGGAAATTGTTTACAATGAGGGTGGTGAAACACCGGGACAGGTGAGGTGGTAGATGCCCCAGGTAGATGCTTGGAGAGGTGGTAGATGCCCCACCCCTGGAAACATTCAAGGTCAAGTTGGATAGGGCTCTGAGCAACCTGATCTGGTTGAAGATGTGCCTGCTCATTTGCAAGGGGGTTGGACTACATGACCTTTAAAGGTCCCTTCCAACCCAAACTATTCTATGAGTCTATGATTCTATAATTAACTAATTGCTGACATTATTGCTTTAGTTGCACCTATTTTTGTCTGTGTAGTTGAAGAGGCACTATATAGTGCATGCCAATGATAAATTTTTGTTGATATGTACAGTAGCTTGGAGGGGAATATTGGCCCATTGAGTCAACTCTTCGACAGGTTACACCTGGAATTTGAGTGTTAGTACTGTAGAGATATATTTTCTGAACCACTGACAACTGGCAAAGACAATTGTTACTCACTGCCTTACTATATTATTTTAGTGTAATTGTATTATTACAGTCTTCTAATAACAGTGAATATTGCATGAAAAAAAGTTGAAGGATGCAACAAAGAAATTTTTTTGAAGGATGCAACAAAGAAATGAGTACTTAATTGTTGAAGAAGACCTAACTTAATTGAATGTGCATGCATCTGGCACAGAAGAAGTGATTTCGAACTTGCTCCTAGTTTGCATAACTATGTATCTGTTGAGTTTAATGAAATTCCAATGCGTAAAACAAAAAGAAACCAGAGTAGGGCCTCAAGATGAAAATTAGGGGTGATGAAAATGACCAGATACTAAGCAGCTGTTAATTAAAAGAACTAAATATTGAACACAGTCTACCTGCTATAAATTGGTTGTCAGTGAAATGAGGGCATCCAACAGTTCCATGATCTTTAACAAAAGCTTTGGGTAGAGGACATTATTATTGATCATTATTATTGACTGCCATTGCAATGTTTGCTCTGTTTCATGAGTTCACAGGTTCTGGTGTCACCAAAGGTTGTCAGCATCCAGCTTGCTCACCACTGCTCCTATTCCTGCT
>NW_009596194.1:0-33019 GCF_000690535.1 Cariama cristata | reverse complement strand
CATTGTTTGGCCCTTTTTTGGTTTGGGTTTGGTTTTTTTTTTTGGTATGTGTGGATGGGTATGTGGTCTTTCTGCACGCATCTCTCCCCTTCCCTGAAGTGAGCTGTCCCTGAAGAGGAAGATTTCTTCCCACACAAAAACTATCCCAAATGTCATAATCTCCACATCTGTTGATTGAAATAGCGATCTGTTGAGGAAAAGCCATGTAAAGTTTCTTGTCTTTGTTTAATATTACACTACTTATATAGTACTGTTTTGGATGTGTGTCCTATGCATTATAGTCTTGGACTAAGTTCAAAGGCTCGCTTTGACTGGTTTGGGGGGTTGTTTTATTGATGTATTCTCATCACTGCTCCACTGCTGAGGGTGAAATTTTAAAAAGACTTGGAAGTAATGTAGTCTCCAAGCTCTCCATCAGTGGGAAGTTGGCAACTAATTCACTTAAATGTCTTTAAAATACCACTTTGTTCTCAAAAGTGCAATCAGCTGTGGACAAAATGAAAAGTTGTGTTTTTCCAAAATTAAGGGTGTTCTTTCAGGTAGGTTCAGTATTTTGTCCTCTGTGTTCCTTACGGCAAGGAATCTGCAGGAAAAAACACAGAGTCATAGAGGAGTATGTTTCTGGTTTATATCCCCTTCTTCCTCAGCATTGAAAAAATATTAAGTTACTTTCTAGATTCATTGCAATACAAATTAAATAGTAGGGGTAAAGCTGGATTTACTTGTCTTAACCATTTTGGCTATCTATTGTGAATCTGCTAATTTAGAGCTCCTAATTTATAGCTCCTGATCTGCATCAATTCAGCCATAATTGAGTGCTCCGAGCATGCTTCATTAGCCTCTAAGTAATTAACACTGTGGATTGTTCCATGGTATAGGTGAAGAAGAAAAGTTCACACTACTTATTTTCTTGTGTGGTAACATTTTAGCAATACCGACCCCTACAGTGAAAACAAACTTCCTTAAGTTTTCCTTGCCAGTCCCATGCCAATAAATAAAAGCTTACAGTATCAGGTTACAGCTACCACAATATAGCATTCTGTATTTTAAATGTAAAATTGTAACACTATAAATAAAATAGCACAATAAATATTTCAGCTGTCAAATATTGGTATGTCACAACCACAGCAGTTTTATCAACTAAGCTGTACATCATTTATGTAGATAACACATTTGAATATAATGAAAAAGGTAGATGGTGGGTTAAAAATCATAGAATCATAGAGTCATAGAATAGTTTGGGTTGGAAGGCACCTTTAAAAGTCATCTAGTCCAAACCTGCCTGCAATAAGCAGGGACATCTTCAACCAGATCAGGTTGCTCAGAGCCCTGTCCAACCTGACCTTGAATGTTTCCAGGGATGGGACATCTACCACCTCTCTGGGTAACCTGTTCCAGTGTTTCGCCACCCTCATCGTAAACAATTTCTTTCTTATATCTAGTCTGAATCTACCCTCTTCTAGTTTAAAACCATTACCCCTTGTCCAATCACAACAGGCCTTGCTAAAAAGTTTGTCCTCGTCTTTCTTATAAGCCTCCTGTAAGTACTGAAAGACTGCTCTAAGGTCTCCCTGGAACCTTCTCTTCTCCAGGCTGAATAACCCCAGCTCCCTCAGCCTGTCTTCACAGGAGAGGCGCTCCAGTCCTCTGACTGTTTTTGTGGCCGTCCTCTGGACCCATTCCAACAGATCGATGTTTTCCCTGTGCAAGTTAAGGAAATGCTTTCTCAAAGAATATCTAGCAAAGTTGTAAAACTCTTTGCCCTAGTATGCCATGGATGCTAACAGTTTGCATTCAAAACCAGTTGTGCTAGTTTATTGGGAAAAAAGTCTGCTAAATGGGTGTGCACCGTCTCTGCATCATGTCACTAAGATTCAGCCCAAGTGGAGGCAGGAATCATGCAACAGGGGAGCATCCTGCTTGCCCTCCTCTTACACTCTTCCCTTTACATGCACCGCTGGCTCCTGCAAGAGAGAGGATCCAGGCCTTTGCAAAGCACTGGTCTAACTCAGTACAGCTATTCTTACATTCTTGTTTAAGTGTAAGAAAGCTGGTTGCGGGGTTTTTTTATTCCCCTTTTTACATGTCCTTGAGCCCACAGAGGAAAAATAATGTTTTAAAAGATTTGGTGGCTTTTCTAATGAGAAAATACATTAAACATCACAGATATTCTGTAACATAGAAATATTCCTTCTCTAATCTCCAGTTCCTCCTTCCTCCCTTCCAGCTCCAATGCGCAGCTGCCATACTTACAGCATTTCAAAGGATGTTTTCAGGTTCTTTCAGGTTCTAGTTCCTATTAAAAGAAAAAAAAAAATCCTAAATCAGAAACAGTTTGACACCTGAAGTAGGAAGTAAACCTGAAAAAAGCCTCAGTCACCTGTGAAATGCCTCTGAATGCAGCAGCTGTGTGCTCAGAGGATGAGACAACATTCACACTGCCTGCTTCATGTCATGAGTACACACATGGATGGTGCACTGTATGGGTGTGTAGATCATTTCTGTATTTCCCCTCCATCTGAACAGTTCAGTCAGGTACATGAAAAACCCTCCCATTTTCCTTTCCTGAAATGGTAATCACTGAAGTGGCTCTCACAGAATTCAACAGATTAGCAATTGAAAAAACAGTCTCAGATGCTTCACTGGCAAAAACAGTGAAGCTCCGCTGTATTCAGCTGCTGAAAAGGAGTACAAGCATGCCTGTGGATACAACAGCACACTTGTGTGACAGGTAGATTGCAAAAAAAGGAAAATGTCAAGGATGAAATAATAATATAGCAAATACATAATGGAGGGAACGAGAGCAGCAGCAACATAGCCATGCAACAGAATCTTTTCTCACCCCATTTTTACTACTATGTCAATGAGATTTCTTGCATGGGTACAATCATTGGGATTTGAATTAGCTTCTTAGCGTGAGAGAAACCTTCGGCTTGAAACCACTCGCAGTAAAGTTCACAGCAAAATTCACATCCAGTTGCATGAGGCAAGGATGCCACATGGCACCGGCCAAGGTGAGGATACCACAGCTCTGCCTTCCAGACAGGGTCCACATCCACAGCTCAGCACAAACACTAAGAGTAAGCCAAGCTATGTATGTCTTTCATAGTTCATTAGCCAGAAATCCCAAAGCAGCTGAAAATTCCTTGTGCCCCCATCATATTGATAGGTTATTTTCACTAACCCACCCTATACGCTCATGATCTTGAACGCATACTACAGCAGCACCACAGCTACCCATGTGGACATTAGCCCTTACAAGTTTACTGAGTACTTTTCTCCAGGGTCCTTTGACAGATCTGTCAAAAGAAGGGCTTTGAACTATTCCCAAAGAGAATTAATCAAATGGGGAAAGTAAATAGTGAGAAAAAATAACAGAAATTAATTTCCAGGCTTTTGAATGGGCATGTTCTCTGCTTCCTAAATATAAATCCTAGAAAAGTTAACAGAAAGGCTATGTAATAGATCTTCCATATTTTTAGGCAATCAATATACCTGAAAAAGATAAAAGATTGCTGTGCTAACAATAGGATGTTAAAATCATATAGAAGAGATTATGTAGGCTATTTAGTATTATGAGTTCAAAAAGTAATTTCTGTATAACCGTTAGGGTGCCATCACCACTAAATTATGTAGACCTTTTCTGTAAGTGTCTCTAGAAGTCTTTTAAGAGCACACCTTTCAAGTTAGTAATTTTTCTTAGTCAGTTTTCAGACAACTTTAAGTCACTCTGACCTGTGTAAAAAAAATTCTGCAAAGAGTGGAATTTTCTCTCACTCCTGTTCGAAATCAGTATAATTCCACTGAGTTCAGGAGATTTGTTCAGTTTAAAAGTAGTGGCAATGAGATCATAAACAGAATCACTCTTTTTTGAATTATTTAACAATTTGAAGAGAAGAAAAGACTCATCATTTCCACATCAATATGGAGGAGAAACTTTTTAGTGATGAAGGAAGGGAGGGGAAAGGGAATTTATTTTCTCTTCTGTTTAAAAATGGTTAAGATGTGTCCAGATGCCTCCCCCCCCCTTAATAAACAGTGACAAATTTTAACGCCAACTGTTCAAAGAATGACTAGCAGGACAATCTCATGGGATATCTACATACCCAAAAAAACAGTGACTGGGTCTTGAATACAAAGGACAGCAGTACTGTTTTCAGAGATCTGAAGTTAAACAGCAGTTCTCAAGGCAGAAAGAGAAACCATTTTCAATCACTTTTAATCAAGTTCCATTTCAGAGAAAAGTCCAGAGCCCTTAACTTGACAGGTTAAGCTGCAAAGTAGCAGTGATCAAATTAATAAACTTGTTTTCACAGCCCAAAGTGATGAGATGGTACCAAAGTCAGCTTTCAGTTACACTTGTGGAGCCACAATGGAATTACAGAAAAATCGTAATTCACATCAACTACCATCAATGTTAGTTCACAGTTGATAGCTAACAGTTCATAGTTAATAAGGGTCAAACAGGAACAGTGTTTGATCTTTGGAAATTTGGTAGGCTTCTTTTGTAGACTTTCTGCCACATGCTGTCATCTTTGGTCTGATTCATGGTTGTTCAGCTGATTAAATATGGACTTCTCCACAAATTTCTCACTTGCAGTTGTGAGGATGTAGATGAAGAAAGATCTCCATTTCAACCCTGGAAAAGAACTATGGAGAAAGAGAAAGAAATTTTATGGTAGTGATTTTGCTGGAAGTGCCAGGGACAACCTGACTTCTCCACCATGTTACCTTTACATGGTATCTATCTTCTCACAGGCAATCTTTGCTAGCTATAGCTTGCAAGACTTTTCCCTTCAAAGTCACCAAAAATGTGAGATTTTAAGAGCAAATAGCATAACTTCCTCGAGGACAAAAAAGATGGCCTCTTATCTTTTTTTAAAGCAATGTAAAACATGGAATGAAAAAAAATGGGATCATTTTGGTTTGGACAAATTCCATTGAAATTCTGAATAGCAATTTTTTCTACAGATTTATCCTTTGAATACTAAAATTCAATATTTTTCTCTTTCATATAATTAGTGACAGACTGTGGGAAAGGCAGTGTACATGAGCAGGAAAGTATATGACACAAAATTTTTTTTAACTTTTTATTAATTATTTCCATTACATTATTAATATTTACGGTGGGAGCAATATTAAGCAGTGTAACAGATGTAAAAATTGCTTCATGCCCATTACCTGATAGAGATCAAACATAGTTGCATTGAATGAAGATGAAATTTTGCTGCCTGATGTCAAGTAAGCATCTGTTGAGTATCTTCCGTGTGCCTGCCAGGGATGTACCCAACCCATTTTGTTGGTTTTGCTATTGGAACTGATGCCAGCTGGCAATGCACTCAGCAATGAGGTGCCCTGCTATTAGCTTTTTAGAAATGCCCACTAGCCTGTGATAGCTACAGAGAAACTGAATCGCAGCAGTTGAGTCACACTGCCAAGGTATCGTATTTTAACAAATAACCATGCATCAGCCAGTGTGCAGAAACTGACTGCATATGGTCTCAGAGCTGGTGGCAAATGACATGTAAAGCACTTTAGCTTCAATTTCTTTTGCTGAAGTTTTGCCTAATTCTTTCTCATTTTTATCTGCATAAGGACATGTCTGCACTTTTAAATTTCCAATTTTAAGCACACCTTATTTCCTTTTGGCCAAAATTTGTACCAGCAGTTCGGCAGTATTTTGGCATCCTTGGCTCTATCAGTGAGAGGTGAGTTCAGAAAATCTATCCCCTATTTCAGTTGCTTTGCTGGGAATTGAAAACTGCTAAGTTCTTCCTAAATCCAGTCCTTTATATTTTGCTCAAAGAGGATGCAAATAGACAGTGGACTAGTTCTAATGGAGCCAGTAGCCTGCAGCTGTAACAGTCGAAAATAACCCCATTGAAACCTATGATACTGTCATAGAAATGTCTCCAGCTTCTCCAGCTGAATCAGGGACAGTTACTTCCTTTCACAAATGCTTCTCAGAACATATATAGAATAAAATTTTCAGGATATTGTACTTGCACTGCTGGTATGAGATGATCACTGACTACAACTTAAGTTTTTCAAGGTCAAATAGAAGTTTAGCTAGAAATTTACATTAGATGGAAAACTCCTTTCTTAGTAGCAAGGTCTTTTAAAGACTTTTCTAACTTTTGGCAGTGATATACTATATGCTGCAGGCTCACTATGTCTCCTCAGCAGGTCATATATTTTCCTTTATGCTCAACTGAGTGGAGCTAAGATCAATTTTTAAACCACATTGCTATATTATCCATCTTTACTGTTGCAGACAAGGTGGATAATTGTTTGCTATTTTAGAGGTCCTTGAGTTATAAAACTAAACCTTTTTTCCAAAAATTCTATTGTCTCAAAATAACTATTTTTTGCTACTTACAGGGAATTTGTGTACATCATTTCCACAGACAGAGGCATATGCACAACCACCAACATATATACATATTCAAACCCAAATTATTTCTTTTGTGAAAGTGGTTGCCTTCAAAAGCAAGGGAGAATTTGGTCACTCCTACAAACAACTATGAAAGGCAAATAACCATGAAATGGAGATTTCTGCTTCTGTTAACTAAATTAAATTTGTATTAAAATATGATTAAGGTCCTTTGCATGAATATACAGTACATTAAAAATTCAGCTAAAATAATGAAGTTCTTGTGTTCTAGTACGTAAAAAAGGTAAACTACAAAGCTGACTTAATTCTTAGGGATAGATCTTCTGCAAGAATATTCTTTGTGTATACCAAAACAGATTTGTTCTTGTGTTTTCTTTTCTATGAAATGACTGATTTTTTTATCAAGACATTGTTTACCCAGTCAGATCACTGTTTTTTCTGTGTGTGAATATGGGTCAGAATTCATACTCTCACGCAGCGACATTTCTCCAGTGAAATTTTCGGGGTTTCTCCACAGAATGTCATTGTCAGTTTCTGGATAGCTTTCCACCTTGGAGAAAACTCTCCAGTACAGTGATCTCCAGGAGGAATCATGGCCATTTACTGCGGGTCAGCAGCAGGAAATAGGATCTCTGGGTGCTGTTTCAGATTTTCTGCCAAATGCCCATGGCAGACAGACAAGGTTCTAGCTAGTCCCTGCTCTCCTTATCCCTTTCCTTGTTGACTTCTCCTGGAAGCAGCCTATGTCCAGAGTGCGAAGAGGCAGTTTAGTTCTTCAGATGTCTTGTGATAGCCTACTAAGGCATTCAGCACAAACCTCAAGTCCTCCACACTGGGAATGTCACAGGATGTTCAATATGATTTGTGTCACTCTCTTGTTTTGTTTTTACTTTACAGTTTGTTCAGCAAATTATTTTTGCTGATACTTAACCAGATGCAACCTAGTTATAGAAAACGCTTGATGAATTTGGACACTTTTTATCAAATCAGCCAATCAGTTTTTCTGCATTTGATTGGCTCTGTAAGGTGTCACAGTTAAATATACTTCAGCTCAATACATGGTGCAAATTTACACATGCTGACTGGAAAGTGTTTGATCAAATCTTCCTAGATCATACACATAACTGGTATGGTATCGTTTAAGAGGCATCAAGCACTATGGACCCAGTATGCAACGTACAAAGAAAGAGCAAACAACAAGAACTGCTGGAATGAAAACTACTCAAATACATAGTCGCTTAGTGGGACCCTCTGCCTTGGAGCCTGCTAAAACCGATCCAGGCACTGAGGCAGTATCACTGATATCCTGTAATAAATTTGTAAACTTGGGAAAGAAACCCAAAACAACAGAACAAGGGTTGCAGTTACAATATGCTTCTCAAAGAGAGACATATATAGATGTTAAAATCACTGCCAAAATCTGACTTTCCTGTAATAGGAGGGCCATGCTAGGTGAAATTCTTAAATCATACAGATAAGATGGCTGCTCTAACCTGGAGAAGGATTTCTTCTTGACCTAAAAATCTGTGTTTTTTTCCTAAACATGAGCTTGTGAATGGTCCAGATAGATCTGAGGTTTTTAATGTCACTTAGATAATTTGTCACCTGATAAAACCTATTCGCAAGCTTCAGAGGATGTAATAGGAAAAGGAAATAAAATGTACCTGTATTTTTCTCCCATCAAGAAATAAATATCTCCTGATATTAAAATGCAAACATGTTCTGCAAGGCTTTGCAGGTGACCAAGGAAAGCATTAAATCAGTACCTCCATATGAGTGAGGTAAGTAGTGATTTGATGTCCTTTCTAACTCCTCTGCAGATACTGCCACACTGCAAAGTTAAGAACAAATATCACTGACATATTGTCCGCTATGGGAATTTGCTTGTCAATGGAAAAAGATAGCAACGATATCTTTTGTATATGGCACAGAAAAGAAACGGAACTCCACCAAATCTTTTTGGAGTTTCTAGTAATGTCAGCAGAGGAATGAAGAGTAGAAAATCATTATCATGTTGCTATATGGAATTGTCGTGTGTGTATTGAAGTGGAATTTCATCATGCAAGGACCAAAATTGTAACCTTTTTTGGCATTTTTTAGCAGAAACTAACATTGTGCAATTCATAATGCATTGCAAAAAAAGCTCACATTATGGCCTGAATTTTGTTCTCAAGATTTAATACATGCAATTCTCCTTCTCATTTTCTTTAGTTGTAATGCATGTTGTTACATCTTCAGCTCCTACCTCCCATTCAGGATACGCAGTTGTGGCTGTATATGAAAGTGTAAGAGGGATCTGAGTACAGAGCACCATGTATTAGGACATAATTCCAGCTGTATCAAGTTTATTTTAATCCCTCTCTAAAGAACACCAATATATCTGACCACTACTCAAGCTTAAGTACCAAGCAGGGCAGCCAAGGATGATGAAAATAAAGAGACCTAGAGCAGCTATAGTAACTCATGGACATTATGCCAGATATTGAGCCAAATTCATCCCTTGTGTGAGTACTTTGACTACAGTGCAGTTACACCAGAGAAGAATTTGTTCAGCGTCCTCTGATTACAGGGAATTTCCGTTCTAAAACAGGGGATAAAATCATTGACCCGACTATAATGAAGAGACATGGAATGGCAAGGATCAAATAAATGAAGACGTAAACTCATTGACTTGTACTATCCTGAAAGTCAATCCGCCCTTGTAAAACTTTATTCAAACATTGCAGCAGATGAAAACACATATTTGGAGCTCTCAAAATCATCTCCACAAGAGGAAGATAAAGTGTACATTCACTGAGGCTGTAAACAATATTATTGAGATTAAATTGCAGCAGAGGAAGAAAATGTGTTTTTCAGGCACAGTGCTACAGGATCTACAAAACAGCTATTACAGACTTCAGAGGAAGAAGACAACACAATGGCACAAGGAAAAATCACTGGACCAGCTTCCTCCATGGGGCAATGTACTGAGCTATAAGAACATAGACGGTCTGATCAGAATGGTCCCCAGAAACTACTGTATTTAGGGATGGTTTAGTACAGAAAATTCTCTTCAGCTTGCTTGTTCCTTGTTAATTTATTTTTTTCTTTCTTTTTCTTTCTTTCTTTCTTTTTTCCTTTCTTCCTTTCTTCCTTCTTTCCTTTCTTTCTTTCTTTCTTTCCTCCCCTCCTTCCTTCTTTCCCTCCCTTCCTTCCCCCCTTTCTTTCCTTCCCTTTCTTCCTTTCTTTCTTTCTGTCTTCCTTTCTTCCTTCTTTCCTTCCCTCCCTTCCTTTCTTTCCCTCCCTCCCTTCCTCCCTTTCTTTTCTTCTTTTCTTTCTTTCTTCCTTCCTTCCTTCTTTCCATCCTTACTTCTTTCTTTCCTTTCTTTCTTTCTTTCCTTCTCTCCCTTTCTTGCCTCCCTCCCTCTCTTTCTTTTTCTTTCTTTCTTTCTTTCTTTCTTTCTTTCTTTCTTTCTTTCTTTCTTTCTTTCTCTTCCTTCCTTTTCTCTTTCCTTTCCTTTCCTTTCCTTTCCTTTCCTTTCCTTTCCTTTCCTTTCCTTTCCTTTCCTTTCCTTTCCTTTCCTTTCCTTTCCTTTCCTTTCCTTTCCTTTCCTTTCCTTTCCTTTCCTTTCCTTTCCTTTTTTTCTCTTTCCTTTCCTTTCCTTTCCTTTCCTTTCCTTTCCTTTCCTTTCCTTTCCTTTCCTTTCCTTTCCTTTCCTTTCCTTTCCTTTCCTTTCCTTTCCTTTCCTTTCCTTCTTTCTTTTTTTAACTTCACAGTATCTTCCAAAACCACTGAAAATTACCAAGGCAGAAGTTTCAATGTTCCTGATTTGAGAGTGGAATCACTCTTGCCTTGTAAAATTCATCAAGAAGCAATAAAATTTGAAAAGAAGCATGAAACACTCAGTATAAAAAATGAGAGATAACTCTTCCTGCTAAGAATAATTGAAGGGAATAGGCTTTCTTCTCATGTCTTGACACATTACATTTCAAAACCCAAAAATCTTTTGGCTAATCACACTTTAGCAATTTTCCATGTCTATGATCAACAGCATCCTCTTTTCTTTACTGTCCCATAGATATGCAATAGGCAATTGCTAAATTGTTGCATATGAAACTGACTACAGTCTCATGGCACAAGGGAAAAAACACCTCTTTTTCTTTCATGGACATCCTCTAATTGCATGAATTACGTTGCTTCGTAAGTGTCATCACAGATTAGCTTTCCTTTTTTACTATTAAATATATTACCAGACTTCTTTTGTGCCTTTTCTTCTCAAGACTTATTTGAAAGAATATTGGGAGTACTTGCATGGCATAGTAAATTTTCTACTTCAACACAATGTATGTAACCACAGCAACATCTGTACTCAGTGGTGTATCAGCATGCCTTACTGTTGGATAAATACTTTTTTCTTAATGTTCCCTTGGACAGAACATGCAATAAAACTGCAAGGAGATATAACAATTTTAGAATGAAAAGATTACAGACAAAACGAAAACTTCTTCACAATCTGCTCACTTTAAATCCTTTGTTATTCAATGTTAGACCTTTTAAAATGTGAGATCCAGCTGTAGGTATCAAGACAGTCTATGGATTTGGGGGCTTAGTGTGCACTAAAGTAAATAAAATTCTTAAGAAACTCGGTATAATTTATTTTAATTAAGTAGCTTTAATTTCCTTTTAATACTACTTGTTCCATGTTTTAACTGGTTTTTACAGAGACAGTTCAGCTTGCTTATTTGATATTTTTCATTTGATTACAGATATAATGCATGCCTTGTTTTCCCTCTCAACTTCTTCTGCTACCTCTGCATTTACAAAGTTCTGTTTCCACTTCCATTTGCTAGACCCTAATTATTTTATTATGAGCAAGATACCAGCAGAGACAAAAATTCTTGTTCAGGAATTAACTGTTTGCTCCTGAAAGCAAGCTTGAAGAAAAGAATTTTTAAGACTTTAAGGAGTATTCTGATGACCATTAAGTATCACTAAAACTCCTGGTTTAGGTGTAAACTGAATGGGTTTACATTGTGTTAGGAAGTATTAATAACGATACTTGGCAGCAGTAATATATCAATAAAACAAAGTTAACTAACAATACAATGTATACTCCTGTATAAAGTAAGCTTCTCGGTATTTTAAACAGCAATGTGAATATCATTACACAGCATCATTGTTTCATCATGGCCACAAATCATTCACTCAAACATTTTGAGGAGTATACTATTTTGCCTGGAAGGCCGACCTTGGACAGTGACTAGAGTACAAAACGCTCTTCAGCCTGAGATTATCAAGAAGTCTTCCTATCTAGACATTTTTGAGAAGCAGAGTCAGCAAATTTATCATATTGACCAGGGAAATCTGAAGTAATTTTGTTGTCTAGTAAGAGAATATTTTTTGGAGACCAACATTCAAGAGAAAAATGCTGATTTAAAATTGTAATGCATTTCATATTTGTTTTTAACCTATGTTTCCATTTAAAATTTAAGTATGGTAACTGAAAGCCTCACAATAAAACATCTTTTTTCCTACTGTTCACTTCATGCATTTTATACAATTTTGCAGAACTCGTTTCAATGTTGCTCCTGTCTAGTGAACTCTCAGCTCTTATTAATCCCAAAGTCTTTAGCAGATTCATAGAGAAAAAAATCAAAACTCAGGATTATAGAAAAGGATTACATGATTTTGAAATAAACAAACTCATGAGGAAGTTTGGATATTCAAAATCATTCTAAAAAGATAAGTTAAAAAGAGTAGTTTCCAATATTTGTTTGTTCTTCAAAGTGCATGCATTATCTAGAACATACAAAGAATCTTGATCCCTACCTCAAACATACAGAAACAGTACTCAGATTAAACAGTACTCAGTCTGAACCTGAAACATTAATTTCTTCATTTCAATGCTACTCATGTATATTAAAGTTCTTGAATCAGTGAATTCAGGATCTGCAAAACATTTTATGACTGCTATCCCACAAGCAACATTTTTCTTTTCTCTGTATCTATGTAGGGACTAAAAGGAGTAGTAAAAATAATTTGCCTGTGTCAAGTAGCAGAAAGATTTGTAGGCATATTTTTTTATACTGCAGAATCATATAAAGACCTGACAAATTCATAAGACTGCTCAGAGATGACTTGCTGCATAGCAAGGATGGTTATAATAAATACAACTGAGTCAAATTTCAACTGATGATAAAAAGTTGTTGAAACTCAATTAAATATTCAGCTAAGTTGTCACTGCCAGAAGTTGCACTTTGAAGTCGAAATGGAATTAAAGACATGCCTATCCAAACAGATCTTGCCAGTAATTTCAGAAAATATTATACAGATGGAGACACAAACATGGAAATGAGCACAAACAGAAATAATTGGAAACTTCAGCTGGGGAGGCAGTATGACTCAAGAATGTGATGCTGAGTTGGCTACACCTTGCCTTTTCTGGAGGTTTTTACCAAATGAAGAGTGCACTGGTATTTCTGAGAAGACTCCATGAGATTCTTCCTGTGTAAATTGCCAGGTAGAAGTGGTGGATCACTGCCCCCCTGAGCCATAAGCACTCACTTCTAGCTCACCCCTTGCTTGAGAGCAATGGCTTGTGTAGAGCTCCCAGAAGGACAAAGGGCTGAGACCATGTTTTGCCCCTCAGATACCTCATTGGCAAATGGGTGTGACTATAGCATAGACTTCATTCTGAATACAGTTCATTTACTCTTCTAAAATTAACTGGCTGCCAGAAAGTCACAGAAAACAGAAAGATATCAGAAACTATATGATATCTTCAAATTTCACTATTATTAAAGAGTAATAAAAGTCGTTATACTCCATGGAGAGCTCCAGGTTTGAGCTCTAAGACCCACCGCACTGTTCTCAGTGAAACACTGCAGCGGTAAATTATTTCCTGGCAAATATTTCTCTCTGGCTGGGAAAGATGCTACACTGAATGGAGCAGGCTGGTCACTAACCAGCTCCCACACCAACTCCTTCTTGAACTGGGTCGTTACCTGCAAGCAGCTATTCTAATTAAAGTCTGTCAACATGTAACTCTTAGTGGAGCAAGACCATCCTGACAGCAAGCTTTAACAGAGACATTTTAAAGATCCCAGAAATCATTCACTCAGAAGAGAAACAACTTAATTAGTAATTTAAAAGATGCTTGAGAAAGACTCTTTATGAACCAAACTCCATATGCTGGACATCCAGACAAGAAGTGAAATTTAATTTCTACCTCCCTTGGAGAAAAGCACTTTGAGTTCAAAGATATTCTAGCTGTTGCAAACTGAAGGAGTAAATTGTTCCATGTTAATTAGAATTTTCTCGTAGCCAAGAACTGGTCAACTCATATTTCCTGGTCAAAACTGTTTCGTAGTGCGTTAGGAGAAAGGCAATTCATTTCAACAAGCTGGAAAACCTGCAGAAAGAGAAAAAAAAAAAACAAAAAAACACACTTTTTTTGAAAACACTTGGAAATATCTTTAAAGCTTTGTCTTACCAAAAGTCATAGGTCTAGGTGAAGTTGGAGGTGGTGAATCCCCTAATTTAAGGGGGACCACATCATTCATCCTTGAGCACCTAGGACATCTTTTTTATTGATGTTACCTCTTTTTATTCATTGGTGTCAGCTGAACCATAGGTGTAGAGATAAATGCTAGACTCCTAAAGGGAATGATCTGTGGAATGCCTGAACATGAGAAACTTCTTAAAACTGTCTTGGTAGTAAAGGACCAGGAGGTGTCTAGTGCTACAGCTTTTTCTTTTTTTTTTTTTTTTTTTGATTTGTTTGATGGATGAGATGGGAACTACAGCTCAGGAAATACAATATCCATTGGAGAAAAGTGATAGAATCCATTCTAAAGACTAATTGGTGGACAGATGGGTAAGAATGTTATAATGACACTGATGATATGTGTATATATATATATATGATATAAAAAATACAGAGTTTGCTGAAGAAGTCACCTACAGTGTGGATGAGGAAATCTGGCTCATATACTCTGCCTAGGTTTAGGTCAAAATCCAGTCAGTCGATGCTCTCCTTAAAGGTCCTTTCAGAGTCTCAGAAGGGATAGGAAAGAAGGGTGAAATGGAAATGGAAATGGAAATGGAAATGGAAATGGAAATGGAAATGGAAATGGAAATGGAAATGAAGTGGGGAATGAAACAGAAGTCATCCTCATGCCACCGTACAGATCCATGATACTTCTGAATCTTGAACAGTGGACAAGAAAGACAGAAAGGATATAGTAGAAAAGCTACAAAAAAAAAGGTGATAAAGATTAACAAAGACATAAAATGGTTTCTTACAGGGACTAGACAAACAGTAAAACACAAGGAAGCTAATTATCAACTGGATGATATAATAAATCATGGAAGGTCTTCTAAGAACTCTGGCTAGTCTCAGATCTCTTCATTTCCCAATGAGGGGGGTGCATTTCCATTAGATTATTTTAGAAAGACAACTGTATTTAAGACAGATATTTTGATTCCCCACGATGAGACCTCAACCAACCAAAAAAAATATTTTCTGTCTCTACTATTGATTTGGGAACCTTGTCAAGGCACTTGGGTTAGCACTCATCACCTCGTTGTCTGAATCCTTGTGAACTAATAACTGTGACTGAAAAAAACCCCAACATTTTAAAAGGAGTAATTTATTTTAGATCTGGCTTTTACTCTATTTACAGAAGGCTGTCAGGCTATGATCTTTTTGTAGATTTATTTATTATCCAAAATTGTTTGATTATCTTTCTGTAATTGCTTAAAAAGAAAAAAAAAATACATTCGAAACCTCTGCTGCTTTGTATAGAGGGCTCAAGTTACATCTTTCTCTGGATGAACAAGGTTTCCAAAGCAAGCTCCCTTAGATAATCTCCAAAACTCTTGTATACATGAATGGATTAACATTAGCAGACAGAAGTACTTATAAGAATGCCTGTAGAAATCAAACACAACCAAAAATGCAAATTATGTGAAAGTTGTTGCATACAACACGGAAAGAGGAGCGTACAGTATGGGAGTTTTTGTAGACGATCAGCATTTAGTTGCCTGTCTGAGATGTTTCTCAAAATCTATGCAAAACTGCAGCTCATGTCAGGTCACACAAATCAACTCCATAAAACCCTGAGTTCTGTGAAAATCTTTAGATTTCAGATATTGAGACAATTATGTCAGCTTTGTTCTGACTTTTGTTCATGAATATAAAGAGAATTTTGTTTTTCTTTTCTTTGAAGCTTTTTGCCTCCTTCCCTATGCCCCATTCTTTTTTACCCACTTTTTGCATTTCAAGTGACAAAATACCCACTCTGTCATTGACCTTCTTAAAGCTCTACAGAGGGAAAAATTCCTCCTCTAAGCTTCAACCTAGGGGAAGTTTAATTCTACCTAACAGCCCTCCTCCAAAACTTAGCCTCATCAAATTGTTTTCCACCTCACCAGTCAAAAGTTCCTGCGGTTGGCTGTAAAAGAAACTCTCTTTCTGCAAGTAACAGGTGGCATGCAGCAGTTAACCTTCATAAATGAATTCAGGCTGTCTTCACCATTTCCTCTTCCTGAGTTGGGAGATGGTGAGCATTTTTAACACAGTGAAAAAAATCAGAGGTTTAAAAGTATGATATTCTTGAAGTTTAAGCCTCTAAGCCATTCAAAAACTGCAGGATGAAAGAGAGAGGAGTAGAGAGGGTGGTACAGTGAAATAAAGGATACACATAAGAACAGTTAATTCATAAGGCCATTCACCTGCCTTAAGTCAAGGCTGCAGCACTCAGGAGAAGACATGATATGATGCATCATACGCTGATGCTATTGATCACTAAAAAAACAGAAATTAAACACAGTAACAGCCACAGACTTACCAATTGATAACAACTGTCATTGACTCCTGCTATTTTTCTGACTGATGTGAGAGATACTTTTTTCCAGGTAATTTCTTCACTGCCAGTTTGATGTTGCTACAGCAGGTTGCCTGCAGCCTGCATTTGCTAATGCATTTCAGCACTGGTGACCGGATGAACATGTGTAATGTTTGTCAGCACAGATGCACCATCCTTTACAAGTTCAAGAGACTGAAGAAAGTCCATGTTTTGCTCTCTAAGGCTTAAATGGCTTTTCACAGCTGTCCCTAGGTGAAGCTATGTCATGCAACTTTAGGATGGATGACACAAGTGTTATCTGGAAGCTTAAGGTGATCTGATCTGGAGCAGTCAGAAATTATCACTTAGAATATTTGCACATGGTCAATATTGTAACTGTTGAGACTACTGACTGAACTTAATTTTTCTTCTCTACCTTCCATTCTTCAGATTGGCATAGGACCCGTTTTAAGTGTGCATCCTTTGCCATGCAGTAGACTTCACAGACAACTGAAGTTTTCCAACATTCAGCATAGGAACAAAGTCATTGATCACAGTTCAATGTTTGAATGTTGAATGCACAGGTTTATTCCTTTCTATATATTTTCTAGGTCAATTAATACATATTTTTCCTGTACTTTTAATTCGGATCCATTCCTTTTTAAGAGTTCTTGGAGATTACTAAGTATGTTCTTTGAACCTGCAACCTGAAATACTTTTCCTATACCTTCATGTATGTTGATAGCACCTCAAAAAATGTTGTTATTGCAGCCAGGTATATTTTCTGGCATATCATTTATATTTCAAAGAAACTAATTTCGAGGCTGACTAGGCATATTCTTGAAAATAGAGAAAATAGTTGTACGAAAGAGAGAAAAGGGAGAGAAAGAAAGATAATGGAAAAGAATGAAAGAAGAAAGAATAAAACAAAACCAATTAAAAAAGGGAAGGAGGGGGGAGGGGAAGGGAAAAAAGGAGCATATTTATTTTATATTTCCAAACTGAAATGTTATAAATTTTCATTTAAAAAAAAAAAAAAAAAAGAAAAAGGTTTTGTTTTGGAATATTCTAAAGAACACTTTCTATGTTTCAGAAAGTAAACAATCTCCCAACTGAAAATATTTGACTTTGAGTCAAGTCAATTTCTTGGTGGATCAGAAAAGAAGTTCTTTTATTTCATTTAGCTAAGGAAAATATAACTTGAGGAGCAATAAAAGGTAATTTTTCAGGCAGGGCAGAGAAGAAAATACTCAAATTATCTTCATTTGTTTCGCTGCTAACCTTTTAGGAGCAGTCTTTTTCTGTATTCATTCTTATATATCTATGCCGCAGACAGCATATTTAGAAGGCAGTCCAAATTTTTTCTTCCTTCCAATTAACTCCTGTACCATAGAAGTTTCCAGTAATCTCTTTTCACATTCTCATCTTCAAGGAGGGGAAGGGAAAAAGGGAGCTTTTTCTTCATCTTCAACTCACTCCGCACTGATTTGCTCTTTTGCCTTTGTCATTACAGTGCCTTCTGCAGCATATCTCCTTTAGGTGAGCATGAATCTGCAAAAGCAATTTCCCCCACCTTTCTGGACCAAGTTTTGCAATAACCTCTCTGCTTTCTCTTTCATCTTCTCCTGGGGCGAGGAGTCTCTCCCACCCAAAGTCCAGGGGCCTGAGATGGCCTGACAGTTTCTTTTCTCCAACAACATGGATCCTTTCTATAACCTTTGTACTTCCCTGCAGGGCAACTCTCTGGAGATATCTGCTAGATTATATCTGTCACTGGATGGGTGTCTTTCTCCTGCCTCTGAACAGTGACCAGGGTGGTTCTGCTCTTGTCACAGGGAGAATCTTTAAGATGTGGGGCACGAGTGTGACAGGAGGCTTCACAATGGGCTTATTATAGATGCACAAATTGGTGCCATATACTGCCCAAGGATAATAAACAATGTGAGCAATGAAATGATGGCACTTTCCACAGGCTTTCCAAGGAGACAGGATGAGCCAAGGACAAGTACTAGCATGTCAGTGCAGGAACAACAGGGTTTTATACATAAAGTTTTATAGCAATATAGAGTTCTGAGTTCCAATAGCTAATCTGAATATACATAATATTGTGTGACACATACCCTATTGAGATTTCCACAGTGATCTGCTGCTTTTACTTTTGCCAAGTGCAACAGCATCAAGAACTCAAGTCTCAAGTTCTCCAGATTATACCATATACTAAATCTTGGGTAAAATCAAAGTTTAACTAACACAACAATCTTTTGGTTATAAACAAGGCTGTGGTACAGCACATGAGGAAAACTACATTAAGAAGGAATGATGCAAGGTGGGGTCTGGGCATCGCAGTGGGGAGCAATGTTTGGCTTGTGCAGCAGTGCCATGCGTGTGTCACAGCTGTCAGGATGAATCTACATGGGGGCAGCCACTATACAAACATGAATCAACACAGGATGGGTGAACATACTCCATTCACAAGAGCAAAGCAAAGAGCCGTCTTATGAAAACAAAAAAAAACCCCCATCATCTTATAAATGGACTCAATAACCCAGGAAAAATGCTGAGGTAAAGCACTAATACGGTTAATAATTCCTACAGTTCTTATAGTGAACAATAGCACTGCTGATCTCAATTACTGATTAAAAATATGTCATAGGAAATATTTTCCTGATCAAAAGTCTGGCAAATTCTGTCTGACAACACCAGCTATTTCACTTCTATTTTTATTCTTAATGTCTCCCTGTTCTTTCAGTTATGCAGGGAGCAACATTGGCACTTTCTGCTCTGCAGAATATCAGTCTTTTAAAAGTGCGCCCCATGCACTATTTTAATTTCTGATACTGGATTTAGCATTGCAGTTGTGCTTTACAGGAGCTGAAAAGAAGAAACAAGTTCAGTGGTGATAGAGAACCACAATACGTAGTGAAAGTTGCCAAAATTTTTACACTAACAAACCCTAACAGAATCCTTTATTTCTTATTTATTTTTCTTTGAGAATGTGTAGTTTAATGGAAGGCATTTCTATCTCACCAATTCCAGTATCTAATCTCACTGTGTACATTTAGACCACCAGTAAGATGAAAGCAGGACAGATGAAAAAAAGGGTAGGGAATGGAGGAACTGGAAGTAGGAAAACCAAGGCTTAAGTCCAGTCTGAACTATTTGTGAATTCTTCTCACAGACATTTCAACACAAAAATCTTACTAACTTATGGACCAGTATCAGCATTTCTTTAGCTAGTGCAGTACTTTAATTGTATATCTCTTTGACTCTGTCACAGTGCTATGATATGTCTGTAATAAAAGTAAAATCTTTAACAGCCTTATCTGCCTGCAAGAGCAGACTAATTTCCCAGTGCCTTCACAGTGCTCAAAAATAAAATTGTATCTTCTTCCTGCTCGTTAAAGCAGTGCTAATAAAGAATGGGTACTGTTTAGCAGTGTCTCCTGCTGGTTACCACGCACAAGTGATATTATTTCTCTGCAAGATGTCTGCCATGGTCACAAGAACGTTACTTATGTGTAAAATGGCTGACAAAGGCTGTAGGTTCAGAAGTGGCATTTGCTGCCTTGTAGCACATTCTGCAGAATATGCACGCTGAGAAATCCTTCCTACATTTCCAACTACCATAATTCTGGGCTGAGCAGGAGGTTTATCTCTCCTTAAAATGAGAAATGTGTCACTGACTGAGACATTTGCCTCTGCTCCTTTAAACATTGAATTAAGGTCATGATCTTAAAAAAAGGTATTAATAAAGTAACTACATAACAGAGATGAGAGCATAAATAATGCAGTGACTTTATAGCTGGAAATCAGTTTTGCACTCAGCACTAGCAGCCACAGATTCAATGGGGAAAAAAGGTATGAAAGTTAAAGGAAATCTTCAGAGCATGTAACTTCAATTGTAATATTAAAGGGAGACGGAGCTGGCAGCACTACAGAGAGTAAGAGCTTAGCTCTTCCTCCTTTGTCTGTTTGCTTCTGCTGTTAAATAATCATCAGTCTGGTGGATGTAATATATTGGAGTAAAAAAGGTCAGTTTAGCTTTAAACTCTACTGCAGATACCATATGAAATGATCTGGTGGGAGTGTGCCACTGTGCACACAGAGGCAAAGAGGGATCTGGACCATTATATAGCTCGTGGTAAAAACTGTAGCTACTTACATAAGAAGGAACTCTTTAGAACCACAGAAAAAAATCCTGAAATAAGTGTGCTGTGGTTCAGACATCTGAGGGAATGGCATATAAAATGAAACATGAACAGGAATTTTAAAAGAACAGCATTAATTAATTGGGTAAGAGACATTTTCTAGTCTCTGACCATCAAACGGACTTCATTGTGTGCCTATGCTTCAAATTACCTGAGAGACTTATCTCCTGAAGACAGACCTAATTGGAACAAATGGCAAAAGCTCTTGGGGTTTCAAAAGCTGATATGTGAAGATGGCTGGTATTCAGATGTTAGCTGCTACAGAGTGTATTGCACAAGGCTCTCAAAATACAAATTAACCCATTTACTACATTTTAGATAATCAAAGTAGCCTTTAAAAAAATTTCCCATACATACTTAAACCCTGCCTTAAAATTTACCAATGGATTAAAAATTAGTCACTCAGAATACCACTAATGTTTCTGAGAACTACACTTTCACCTTTTCTCTTTCTTGCCATATGTAACTTAGTTATTACCTTTTAAATATATTCCAAGTTGGACAAAACTCTGAAATAATACACAATTGTCATAAATAGGATTAGATATGCAATAGTATCTGCTCTTAAATGAGATGTGTCCAGTCTGCTGTGTGTCCTCACCACACTCTGAAGTTTGCTCTTAAACTTTTTGAGGGGAAGCAGACTCAAACTAAGCATAAATGTAAATGTTTAGTAATAAATAAAAAAAAATCATGCTTGTTATTAATTACCTGACGCTGAAAACTTGTTTTCAATGTAGTGCTGTTTGCCAGACTTGGAACTTAAAACTGAGATGTACCTGTTAAAAGTACTAACAACATTAGAAAAGCCTATGAAAGAAGTAAACAAATAAACAAGCCAGTGCTTAGCAGCCAAAAGTTATATATGAGCCAATTTTGCCCACTAGTTTGGACTACCTAGTGCCATTCTTTTTGCAGAGCCAGAAGCTTTAGATTCAAGTCCTAGATTCTGAACAATGGTTCCTGTCCAAAACAGGTGATGTAGCAGTGCGTGTCAACACAACAAGAGAGCAGTAAGGATGCATAAAACTCCACCTAGGGAGGCATCATAAGCCACTGAGATGAGAAGAGCTGAGGTTAAAAAGAAGACCAGCATGGACAACCTTGTGGTGGGACCACACTACCTCTACAGACCACCTGATCAGGAAGAAGTAGATGATACCTTCTTCAGATAACTGGAAGAATCCTCATTTTGGCAGATCTTCATCTTCATAACTGACCTGAACCAGTCCAATGTCTGTGGGAAGGAAAATAGAGAATGGAACACACAATCCAGGAGGTGGTGGAGTTCAAGGTCCTGAAAGGAAGGAAGAGGCAAAAATTAGGACTAATCTCCAACTGGAGGAGGATCCGGTTAGGGAATATTTAAACAAACTGGACAGGCATAAATTCATGGGGCATGACAGAATGCACCTACAAGTGCATTTTGAGGCAACTCTTGATCATCTTTGAAAGCTCATCATGATCAGGGAGGTTCCTAAGGACTGGGAGAAAGCAAATATGACCCTTGTCTCCAGGAAGGAAAAGCAGGAAGAGATGAAGGAAATTGAACAGCTGGGCTGAGAGGGTTGTGACAAGTGGTACAAAGTCTCCAGCTGGAGGACCATCATCAATGGTGTATCCCAATGGTCAATACTAGGACCAATAATATTCAACCTCTTTGCTACTCACCAGGATGCCAGGACAGACTGCACCTTCAACAAGTTTGCAGATGATACAAAATGGAGAGGAGTGGCTGAGAGGCTGAATGGGTGTGCTGCCTTCCAGAAGGACCTGGACAGGCTGAAGAAAGATGCCAACAAGAACTTCTTGAAGTTCAATAATGGGAAATGCCAAGTACAGTACCTGGGAAAGAATGACCCTAGGTATCAGTACACACTGGGGGCCAAGTGGCTGGAAAATAGCTTGACAGAAAAGGACCTTGGGGTCCTTCTTTGCATGAGCCAGCAACGTGCCCTTGCCTCAAAGAAGACCAATGGTACCCTGGGCTGCATTAGGAGTGCTGTTGCCAGCAGGTGAAAGAGATGATCCTTCCCCTCTTCTCAGCCCTGGTGAGATGCTGAGTCCAGTTCTGTGTTCCCCAGTACAAGACAGACATGGACATACTGGAGCATGTCCAGCGAAGGGCCAGAAAGATGACAGGGGACTGAAGCATGTCTTACACAAGGAAAGGCAAGACAGTTGAGGCTGTTCAGGCTGGAGAAAAGAAGGATATTTTATCCATGCGTACAAATACCTGATGGCAGGTAGTGATCCTGAGTGGATTGCTGTGGGTCACCCTGCTTTGAACAGGGAGTTGGACTGGATGATCTCCAGAGGTGCCTGCCAGCCTCAGCAAATTGATAATTATGTGACTCTGTGAATACAAACTACCAATTGCCATATTTATGTAAGATATTAAAACAAAATTGCTCAGAACTTTTTAAAAAGTGTAAATAATCTTTTTGTTCTTGTAGGTATGGTCTTTCTTAGTTGAGTGACTCAGCACTTACTTCAAAGGGAGTACTTCTATTTATTGAAAAGGTGCTGGAACCAAACCCTTCAAGGATTTATAATAAAAACTTCTAAATTTTAAAAGGTTACTTTAATTGCTTTAAAATTACTCAAATTACCAGTTGCTTGTTATCTGCAATAACTTCAAGCATTTGAAGTAGCTTGAAAAGTTACTGTTTGCACACATTCTTATGTTGATTCTCTGGTGATTTTTAAAGGCAGCTGATACTAATGTTCACAAGTAATCAGTGCAAAAGCTATTTATGCAAAAGGATATTGATATTTAGAAAACATAAAACCATGCAGAAAAAAGACACATGCAAAAAACCCTCAACTACTCTGAATTTTGTTTTACATAGCTGAAAGCAAACTTGGTTAGTTCTTTTTGTCTGCAACATGAATGCATTTGGCCTTACCTTTGATATCAAGATTTCTGGGTACAGACTTCTGTTATTGCAGAATCTTGTATCATCTTTCCCACTTAGGAATCAAGGAATTTGGTCCTGTCCCTGTGCTCTGAAGAGGAAAGAGGGGAGCACTCTTCCTCTCTATCCTGAAAACCACTGTTCTCCCAAAGAAGAGTACACTCAGGCTGTTTCTTCCAAGTCTGTCTATAGAAGAAATATGAATGAGAACCAGGTATCTTCCGAGTATCTTCCTGAAATGTAGCTGAGAGTGGGAGGAACATTGATCCTGATTGTGGCAGGGCCAGCTTCTCTGGGCAGTTCCTGGAGTGCTGCTGTAAATCTATGAGGTCCCAACATGAGTTGAAACCAAAGAGTTATTGGGATGAAAGTGTCACGTACTCTCTATGCCAATATCCTCATAGCTCCGTTCCGTGTCTCCATTTTCCCTATGAAGTGACACAGAAAAACCTAATTAGCCTGCAGAACAGAAGCACTCTTACAGTCCTGTCATTGGAATTGTTACCTCAATTCCACAACTGCAAAGAAAATAGCACAGCCATTGTGTTGGTATGTGCTTCTCCTTCGCCAAGATCAAACACACTATTTTGGTACCCAGTAACTGCTTCACAGTCAAAAGATCAGCTTCATAGCAAGTGAGAACTTCCACCTGGTTCTGACAAGCCAAAACCTTGTGTATGCTGCTGGCACAATCATGTCCTGAGTGCCCACAGAGTTTTAAATTAATATTTCTTTTACATCTGTGATCCTATATAAACAAGATTGTGTTAATAATAATTAGTAATTAGTGCCATAAATTACATTCATCTTATCTACACTAAAAGCAAGACATTTCTGGGTTTATTAGCAGCTCCTGGCTTTTCAAATCCTTAGGAACTCATTGTTCAATAGTGTATTACAATTATGGAAAAAAATGTCCTTCATTTTGGACTCTAACTTCTTTCTGTCCTTCAGGAAGATCTATTGTTATTGTATGCATTGTTTATAGACTATATCCATCATATTCATATCTTGGAATAAACAGGTACACTACATTGTACAGTGACTTTCAGTTACATTTATATGGATTCTCCTGGATGTCCATGTATACTGTCTTCTCATTTTCCTATCTGTAGTTGTGATAGCTTATATTCCTTAAGACTCATTTCCTTTTAGTTGTTTACAGAAAACTACCAGCTCGTAGGGTAGGAAAGAAATGCATTATATGCAATCAGTTCATGCTAAAGAATCAGAGTTAAAATTTTCCCTTCTTTTTTTTTACTCCAGTCCCCACTGATCTGTGTTTCTTCCCCACGTTCTGTTTAGAGTAAGTAGTGTCTTTTGCACATGCATGTGCGGAACCAATCGCATAAATCTCCTGCTGGGGCATCCTGCCCCATCTTAGTGTTTTAAAAAACAGGTAATGAAACAGTATGTTTCAGGATTCTTCTCAAGAAGAGGGGAAGCAACAGTAGGTTCACACAGCACAAACCTTATTTCAGTGAATCTATAACAGGAAAAGAAACACTGAGACTTTTTAACGCATAATTGGCATGATATAATCAATTACTGTGAACTGTAAGACTGGTCTCTCTTTTCCTTTCAGTTATTGACATTGTATGTTGCAGGCTGTGATATTATGATCAGCAAAATGGACAGTTGGATGACCAACTACACTGCAATGCAGAATAATTAGCAGACTTGCATAGGATTGCTTTCACCTGTTTTTTGGGGGATCAGCAAAGATCAGCCAGTTTCACTGTAACTGTCTTCTAACCCAAAATCTCTGAAGAGCAAAAATACAAATATGAATTGCCAGACAAGACAATGGGCTGCTCCAAATTCCAGGCACAAACCCTGGCAAGCAGACTTCACCTGGCCTTCCAGGACACATAAACATATCAGCTCGCCATGCTTCACCACTCAGCCACATACCTCCCAGAACTGTATGGCACTGTAGACCCCAGTGCAGCATTCAGAAACACAGCATTCAAGTTTCTGTCCTCAAATAAGCTGTACAATAACCACTCTTCAGCTTAGGGGGTTCACATGGAAAGCCACGGACTGCTGAAGTTTAAATACACTGGTTTGATTGTTTTCATTCCTTTTCAGACCAGGATTACAAGAGGATCTAAGCAGAAAAAATGGTCACTTTTGAATGCACCAGGCAAACATAGTTGGTGGGTGGAGACCAATGCTAAAACAAAAAATAATGAAGCCAAAAGGATTATATGAGAAATTTAAGATGAAAATACTTAAATAGCAGCAGATCTCTGCAATGTGTTCTGGAAGCATCTGAAAGTAATCCTAAATAAAGCAGATTGTATTCTGTAGCTTACCAAAAATGCTAATCTATTAGCATTTATTAATGAATTTTCATGAATCTGGCCTACCCTATTGAGGTATACCATATCAATCATATGCAATCTTCACTTTATTAATGCCTTTCCCAACCAGGATTCTCATACCTTAGGCCGATCACTCTTGATGCTCTTCTGCTGTATTCAAGGACCTGATGGATGCACATCCTACAAGGTCTGCTAGCACTTAATCTTAGGAGAACAGCAGCGGGGAGATCTACCATTTAACCTATTGGCTACTTCTTCCAAATTAAGTGATCCTCTTGCAAAAGACCTTTTCACCTCTACCTGAGCCCCTTTGCATCCCTGGCTTCTTCGGCGTCCCCTGTGCCAGACCAAAACAATGACATAGCAGGACTGGCTGGGTATGGCACAAAGACAAGGAAAATACAAGGGGAAGCCTTGATATCTGCCAGACTGTATATCTAGGCTGCACCATAGGAGAGTGAATCTTCCTCTGTTGCAACAAAGAACGATTGGATGCTCTGGGTAACTCTTCCCGGAAATGGTCACCTCACAGTGGCTTCTAGATTACTGTAGTACCTAATGAAAAAGCCAGTTTTGAAAATCTTATAGAGGCTCCTGGCAGCTGGGACGGTTATCTAAATACATTTTAAAAAAAATCACAGACTTTGAGAGCATGAAGTAATTGCTACAGAAATATTAGTGAGGGAATTATTAACTTCAAATTCACTGAAGGTTTTCAGTTGTATGCATTAAAAGAGGCCTGGGGCCTTCCCAGTGAGGATAAAAGGGAATACTGAATGATGACCCTTCCCTGACTGAGTCAGGGAACCTGTGGAAAGGCTTGCATGCTGTTATGTAAGCAAGGATTCCAAGGTAATGCATATGCATAAGGATGGTGAACGCAAACTTTGGGATAAACGTCATTGTGATGGCTCCTCATTTTCTGAGTACTAGACTTCACAACCTTAGTGGTCTTCCAGTGTCAGTCAGAGATGGGTAAGGATATTTATGGGTTTAAGATGATTGTCTGGAACTCTGAACATGGTAGTAAGTTAAAAATGTACTTATTTTTAAGTAAATTTTCGAACTAGTAAACCACTCTGAGACTTCACTCACTCAACAGTTAACTGAGTAGGAGACCTTATCACTCTCTACAACTACCTGAAAGGAGGTTATGGTGAGGCGGGGATTGGTCTCTTCTCCCGATTGACAAGAGATAGGATGAGAGGAAATGGCTTCAAGTTGCGCCAGGGGAGGTTTAATTTGGATATTGGGAAAAATTTCTTCACCGAAAAGGTTGTCAAGCACTGGAACAGGCTGCTCAGGGAAGTGGTGGAGTCACCATTCCTGGAGGTATTTAAAAGATGTGTAGATGTGGTGCTTAGGGACATGGTTTAGTGGTGGGCTTGGTAGTGCTAGGTTAATGGTTGGACTCGATGATCTTAAGGTAATCGTTTCCAATCTAAATGATTCTATGATTCTATCAAGGTCATATTTTTGTGTCATTGTCTTGTTTCCCATAGCCATTCATAGATTAGCATCTTGTCAGAATGGGCTTGCTAGGACCATCTCTTGCTGACAGTAAAATCTGGCTAAGTCTGTGCTACTGAATCAGTTCCTATTTTTTATCAGAAGATATGAGACAGTACAAGACGAATTTTGGAGTCTCCTAGATGGAACAGTGTCACTTCTGATACAACACGCAGACAATAGCCACCACCACCAGCTACTGCAACACATTGTAACTCTGTTTTAGGAATACCTGCAACATATCTATGAACCACTTTATTCTTTAAACTTACTCATATTTCTTCTCGACATCAATTGTATTCTAACAGAATTTTTTTCCCTCTGACTTTTCCCTGGAAAGAAATTCTTACATGTTGGCATTTATTTTCGTGCTGCTTTAGTTTGAACAGCTGAGCTAATGAGTGTAAAGATCATGCTGCATGATGGCTGATGGACAGAACATAAAAAGGAATATGCATGATAAAGGATGCAGGCTGATGGAAACTGAGCTGCAATCTCGCCAGGTGATAAAGGGACAAAGTTTCAGTTCATATGGATACATTTCATTTTTATTTGCTTCTGGGAACTTCAGATGAGATCTTTCCTTGCAGTAAACTTGTGACAAAATCAGAGAGAGTGCCCTCTTTAATGTTTGTACTGTGGCCTCAAGCTGCAAGCCATTGTTTACACACATAAAACTGAAAAAACAAAAAGAGGTTACTGGTAATGAAATATCTGCACTTAGCTGGCATACTGCATTACATCCTTGCATCTTTTCTTAATGGCAGAAATGTAAAATACCTCACTTAAAACTTTGACATTATGTTATTCTTTCCCTCTGACTCTGTCTCTCTTTCCATAAGACTTTTGCTCCCTCTCCTTTTCCCTTCTTTTCCTTCTTCTCTTGATACTTACTCTTCCTGTTTGGATTTATTATGGAGTCAATATCCAGCCCTAAACTGGAAATATGAAGAAAATGAAGTAACTTTTCTTGGCCCTGTGTCTGACCTGCAGAGCTTTTATTATTTGCCTGATTTGTTATTATAGTTAATTGTATTACTACTTAGGCCTGCTAAGACAGCACAAAACCAAAATGAATTGATAGTAATGAGAAGCTTTTAGAGGCAGAATTTAAGCAATAATGACCCCTGAGTCAAATATTTCCTGGCAGCTAATGACTGACTGGAAGAGTAAAAGGTCTAAGATAAACCCAGGGGCTCTTAACCCAGCCCACCATTAGCTGCCAGGAAACGCCTGACCCGGAGATCACTAATGCTATTATATGTCATAAAAACATAAAGAAAATCTAATTACTTTCCTGCATGTTAGAATGCTAAAAATTGAACACCAGGTTGCCATGGATTTGGTTCCTTGTTTCCAGCACTTGTGTTTTCCTAGGTGTTAATCACCAGTATAGTTATCAAAACAGAAATTGATAATAATTCATTTGGAGTTAGTAATGTTATTTGGAGTCAGTGCTGTTATTTGATGCTGATTGTTCATCCTCAGATGTGAGCCCAGATAAGTCACTTTTGCAGGACACTAGTTCATTACAAATATTTAAATCACTATAAATGTAAAGACTAACCATCAGATCAATGGGATCCCAAAATACAGAATTCACTGTAACTGTAGACTACTTTTTATATCTTTAGACATCTTTGTGCTGATATGGAAACAATAAATATTTAGAACAGAATATAAGTAGCATTTTTCATGCCAGTCTTTACCCAATGCAAGCTAGAAATAAACATTTTTATATCTTAATTTGCTGAATAGATAGGCAAATTATCTGAAAGCCAGTTCAATTCCTGTTCTAGAACAAAAACAAAAAGTATTTCTCACAATTTCATAACCTAGTGATTGATATTCTTTCTTTGATGTAGCTTCTTGTATTTCAGATGTCTCCAATATTTGTCTGAAATGCACACTACAAGTTTTGTTCCATTTTACATTAACCTTTGGATATGACTCTTCCCTTTCTGGCTGCTTCTACCTCATCCATTTACTTCTTTTTCTCTCTGCAAACAAATCTCACCTCTTTTGACAACTGTTCTGGTATTCTCTGAGACAAAGCTTTGGTTTATTATTTACGAAGGCGAGTTGTTGCAACAAAGGAGTTCCTAGAGCATTGTGTTTGGATGGGAACCACTGCTGGACAGCAAAAAGCTGGAGCTGCCACCTGCAAAATGGAAGGAAGGTTGAATAAAGAGCTAGTCGGTTTGGAAAATGTTACTCTCTTCCCTGCTAAATGACTGGGCATGACAGTACTTCTGCTGTGTGTTTTATCTAGACTACAGACTGCACAGTGCAGCTATTGCTATTTTTTTGCTATAAAACTAAAACATTTCCACCTGCTCCAGATCAGCTTCAGTGTGTAATTTCATATTCCCTCCTTTTCTAAATATTTTCCAAAGATTTTATTTTTGTACATACATGTTTTTACCCTGGTGAGCTCAAAATTTGTTCTTGAGTAAATGCTTTTTGTGATTTGTATATCCCCTCCTGATCTAAAATGCTAGACAAAACAGAACGTTAATAAATCAGAGCAAATCCAGGAGGAGTTCTACAACTCAGATAACACATGCTTATTAGGTAAATATGGCAAGACGAGATTGAAATGGAAGAAGTGACATTATAGTGTAGGTTCATGGCTATAAAAGACAAAGAAACAAAGAGAAGTCTACCTAAAACTTTTCCCTACTTGACTCCCTATCCTTACTACCATATTTATTAGTAGTGTGCAAAAAAAAACATTACAGAAAAGTCTATTGACCAAAAACTGATTGAACCCAAAGATCCTGAAATTCTTTGTTACCTGTCAACTTACAAAATCCACTGTATTTAAACCCAGTGGCCAGTTCTGTTCTTGAGCATCTGAGGATGTATAGATTGATTCATCAGCAATAGCAACTGTGCAGGTGCTGCTACTCAGTGATTTTGCAGTACAGTGATTTAACCTGTAATTCATTTAAAATGTCCCAACTGTCCCAGAGAGCTACATTCAAGGCATACTTTTCAACAAACCATAGTTGCTCTAAAATGCAGGGAAAATTTTGGTTCTTCAGCACCACAGAGTACAGGGTTGAAATTCTTATATCATCTCTTAGACCCCATGTGGATTTATAAATGTGTCACACAAAGCGCCATTAACACAAAGCATAAATGATCTTTAAGTGCATCTATTATATGAGCCAAATGAGCAGCTGCCCGAACTGTTGTCAGTCACAGGAGTTCAGCCCCAAGGGCAAAAGGGCAAAACATGGCCCAGAGTCCATAACCTCTCTCTCCCCATTTCTCTTTGCCATGATAATCTACTAAATCACATACTCTAAGAGCACTATAAATAATTTCCTAACACTGTTCTTTCTTGAGCAGGTAAAACCAGGAAGAAACAGTTGTCTAGTGTTGTCTTTATTCTATATTCCAGTTTACTTTACTACCTATTCTGCTAACTCTTTTTAGATATGTGGGGAAACTACTGAACTCAGATCAAAAAGAATATTCTTGCACACAGACTTAACAGTCAAGTCTTATACAAAAATCTTTTATTTGAATATGTTGTTCTTTACTTATTTTGGATTAGTATAAAGGGCTGGAACTGAGTCTTGTCGATTTGAGTTAGCTACTTTTGATCACTGTTGATTAAATTGCAATGACATTTTCTCTAGTTCAGGCTCCAAGGACAGAAACCTGTTTCTTGGTTGGAATGACAGGTTCTGTGTGAAAAATCACTAACACAAGGTGTCAATGCAAGGTTTGCTTAGTGCAGCAGGTTAATGAACTAGCTTTGTGCCTTGGAGGAAGATGAACTTGTAGCTAGTTTTGACAGAATAAGAACTAGTAATTCTGAACTGGTCTTCTATCTTATCTGTGCAGTGCAACATCCACACTGTATTTCAGAAGGGACTGCTTGAAATTATTATTATCACTTATTATTCACCCAATACCAGATCTCAGTCAGCACCTCAGCAGAGCTGTGTGCTATACAGATCAGAACTATAAAACAAAACCTCGCAGACCAAAAGGGAGTGAGAGACTCTCACCCAATTTGGAACGGGTGCAGAAATTGGCCAGGACATTATCCTGCACAGCAGACTATTTTACAGAGGTGAAATCTGGCTTTTAGCCCTTTACTCTCATGAGCTCCCAGCTGAGCCCGCACAGTATGTAGCTTGCAGGTCTCCCAAATCCTGCTCCATCCCTGGGCACTGTGTATGGTCCGGGAGGAGGGCCCTGCTCACACAGGGACTCTGGAAAAGTCAGATTGCTTCTCACAGCAGGCAGGAATTGCAGTCATGATGAGGTAGCCTCCTCTCTGTAGGTTCAGCTCAGCTGTGTCTCTTCCCTCTTCTCTTGTCATACAGTCAGGAAGGTGAGGCACCCCACAAGTAGGGTACTGAACCCACCAAGAGTCAGCAGGAGGTCTCAAGCTGGTGAGATGTTGATGATTCGAAAGCAGCAGTGGGTCCACAGAATCTCCCTTTTTACGATCCTGGAGAAGTCATGCACTACAGCTGGACCTAGCAGAACTGCTCCATTTGCACCTTCTGAAAAGACTTCACTGCTTAACTTAACTCCTGACCAAGCTTACCTAAGATGGGATTGACCCCGAAACATACCTTTCTTTGAAAAAATGTTAGTTAAGTGCTACGCAACAATTAAAAGAAACCAGGATGATTTGAGAGCCTGGAAATATACAGATACCTCTGTGATAACAATGCACTAGCACTTATTTGAAACATCACTGATTGCTAATCAAGTGCCGAGAACTACTTTCACAGATCATATCCCCATTTTGACAGCTACTGTACAAGCACAAAACAAAAAAGGATATTGATTCATCACTAACTTTTATAATATTTGGCAGTGTAAGAACCAAAATGCTGCCCTTCGGAGTGAGAATATATGGCCCATAGTCTTGTCTCTGAGAGTAGACAGAAGTGAGGCAAGTGTAAGGAACAGTGTGTGTACATAGAATGATCTTTGTCCTGGAAGACTTTTGCAGATTATAATAACACAGGCAGAAACTGGGAGGCAATACTGGACAGCAAGATAGGCAGTGATTTCAGATATCAAATGATTATGTATCTGCCATAAGCCTCAAAAGAAAGGACATTTTTAAGGAGGTTGAAAATGTCATTCTGGAGATCAGCCTTCTTGTTCTAGGAGGGGAAGAAGGCTAACTTTACAGAACATAAAAGGCCCAACAAAGTAAAACCTATGTCCCCACTAGGGCTGGTGTAGGACTTCCACTCCCAGAAATGCTGAGTGTATGCAGAATACACACACCTCCAGTTCTTCTTTTGCTTATCTCTTGTTTTCACTGTCTATGGATCCTAGATACCAAAAGACAACTTACAAATTTTATTATATTGCAGAAATCAAACCATGCTCCTTGAACTTGTAGTAAAGCATGATGATATGTGTAGAGGTCCTTCATTTCTGAGTGTCCTGGTTTCAGCTGGGATAGAGTTAATTTTCTTCCTAGCAACTGGCATAGTGTTATGTTTTGGATTTAGTATGAGAATAATGTTGATAACACTGATGCTGTTAGTTGTTGCTAAGTAGTGTTTATACTAAGTCAAGGACTTTTCAACTTCTCATGCCCAGCCAGCAAGAAGGCTGGAGGGGCAAAAGATGTTGGGAGGGGACACAGCCAGGACAACTGATCCAAACTGGCCAAAGGAGTATCCCACACCATATGATGTCATGCCCAGTATATAAACTTGGGGGAGCTGGCTGTGAGGAATGGATAACTGCTCAGGGACTAACTGGGCATTGGTCAGCGAGTGGTGAGCAATTGCATTACGCATAATTTTTTTGAATATTCTAATTCTTTTATTATTATTATTA
>NW_009596193.1:98684-112743 GCF_000690535.1 Cariama cristata | reverse complement strand
GTCATGCTTGACCAATCTGATGGCCTTCTGTGACGGCATGACTGGCTGAGTAGATGAGAGGAGAGCAGTGGATGTTGTCTACCTTGCCTTCAGCAAGGCTTTTGACACCATCTCCCATAACATCCTCATAGGTAAGGTCAGGAAGTGTGGATTAGATGAGTGAACAGTGAGGTGGATTGAGGACTGGCTGATTGGCAGAGCTCAGAGAGCTGTGATGGTTGGAGGCCTGTAGCTGGTGGTGTTCACCAGGGGTCAGCTCTGGGTCCAGTCTTCGTTAACCTATTCCTCAGTGACCTGGATGAAAGGACAGAGCATACCCTCAGCAAGTTTACTGATGATACAGAACTGAGAGGAGTGGCTGATACACCAGAAGGCTGTGCTGCCATTCAGGGAGACCTGGACAGGCCAGAGAGTTGGGCGGAGAGGAACCTGGTGCAGTTCAACAAGAGCAAGTGTAGGGTCTTGCAGCTTGGGAGGAATAACCCCATGCACCAGTACAGGCTGGGCGTTGACCTGCTGGAGAACAGCTTGGTGGAGAGGCACCTGGCAGTTCTGGGGGACAACAAGTTGACCATGGGCCAGCAATGCGCCATTGTGGCCAAGAAGGCCAATGGTATCTTGGGGTCCATTAGGATCAGTGTGGCCAGCAGGTCAAGGGAGGTTCTCCTCCCGCTCTACTCTGCCCTGGTGAGGCCACATCTGGAGTTCTGTGTCCAGTTCTGGGCTCCCCAGTTCAAGAAAGACAAGGAACTACTGGAGAGAGTCCAGTAGAGGACAACAAAGAGGATGAGGGGACTGGAGCATCTCCCTTATGAGGAAAGGCTGAGGGAACTGGGTCTGTTCAGCCTGGAGGAGAGAAGACTGAGAGGGGAATCTCATCATTGTTTATAAATACCTTAAGGGTGGATGTCAAGAGGATGGGGCCAGACTCTTTTCGGTGGTGCCCAGCAACAGGTTAAGGGGCAACCGACACAAACCGAAACTCGGGAAGTTCCATCTGAATATGAGGAAGAACTTCTGTACTTTGAGGGTAGCAGAGCACTGGAACAGGCTGCCCAGAGAGGCTGAGTCTCCTTCTCTGGAATTATTCAAAACCCATCTGGACAAGATCCTGTGCAACTTGCTGTAGGTGAACCTGCTTTGGCAGGGAGGTTGGACTAGATGATCTCCGGAGGTGCCTTCCAACACTGACCATTCTGTGATTTTGTGATCTTATATTTCAGAAGACTTAAAAGTGCCTGAAGTCCTGTCAACAGTAAAAGGACATAAACATGTGCTTTGATACCCTGCTGATTGTAGTCTTTGACTGTTTTGAAAGCTAATGAAGAAATTAGCATCTTTTCAAGCTACAGAGTGCGGTCTTCTTGTTTAAAGCAGCAAAACAATGCTTAGATCATTAATATACTATCTTTATAATCAGTAGCTGGCTTTAAGAAAGAAGTTACTCACACACCAGCTTTTTCTTATTCAGACTGTAGTTTGATAGTTTCACAAAACTTTGATCTAATGTGACCTCATTATAGAAAGAATTGGAAAATACATTATTTCATATTTCCACATCCACAGTGGGACGCTGCAGAGGTAAGATAGTCCCGTGTCATGCAATGAATAGCACCTTCCAAATGAACCTACAGATTAACTCCATGGTGAGGAGGTTTTGTTGGGCTAGTAACAGCTTCTTGAAGTTGCCATGGCAAAATACTTCCTTCTCCAGAGAACATGAAATGAACTTCTGTAGCCTTGTCATCATTGGATATTTCATATCAAACTTTGAAAATATGTATTTATCATCCAGACATGGCTATGTTTTTGTGGTTCCTATTAATCCCCTTTCACTCTCTGAATATTACAAATAATCTTGTCTTCCATGCTCTTACGTTCCATGCGAAGTACTTTTGTGTTAACATCTTGAATCTAATCCTACATGTTGAATGTCATGAATCATAAAAACAGCTAAGTGTCCGTAAATCGTGATGAAGACAAGGGCAGAGGAAAGCTGACTAGCACTTTATATCTATCAAATTATTTTCAAATCAGAGCATTTTCTTGACTCTCCAAAATGTTCCATTTTCCTCAAGAAAATATTAGTTTTCCTTTTGCTCCCAATAGCTTATATATTACAAAATATAGTAAAAAAATAATTAGGGTTTTTCATAGCAGTTTTCTTTCAAAATCTCTCATCATTTCTCACCCTTTTTGCTTTCCCTTTTGATGTTAATAAGGTTGATTTATTAAGGTGTTACAGTATCAAAGAAACATTTCCTACAAATGTGGTGCAACATACAACCCTTGGAGAGAATTCAGAGATGTTTTTCTAAAATCCCTTTGTTAGGTACCTTAAGTGCATCTCTGATTGATTCGTAGTCTAAGAAAAAAAAGAATCTAAAAAATACATTCAAAGTTTTGTTTGTTTCTCTTTAGAGGAATGTTTATGTTCAATTTTTTGTCACCCATATCAAAGTGCCCCTAAAATGTTTGTCCTCAAATTGAATACTTATTCCCCTAGCTATACCAAGAGCATAAACGCTAATGGCCAATTTGCCTTATTGAACTGGTACTTACAAGAAACAAAGCCCACGATAAAATCTGTAAGCAGTTTCCTTGCAGGAAGAAAATAGTTTAATGTTTTGCTTGTGGAGGGCATAAAAAGTCAGATGATTTTCAGTGGAATAATGAGACCTATTTCAGTTGAAGCAAAATTAATTCTAAGAAAAATTAAATGCTGTTAATTTCCTCAGTGTCACATTGTGACTAGTATGTCTTTCAAACTATGCAGTCAAAATACCACAATCAAGCAGCAGTCCCTATTTTCAGAGTAGACTTATTGCATATTGCAGGGCAGGGAGCACTATCAATGGAGTAGAAACTGGACTCTCGGCTCCCCTGCCATTAAAATAAAGTAGTTTGAACAATATGAATTTCTTTCTTAGCTCTCCTCTTCTGCTGTAGCCAAGCAGGAAGGATACTTAAAAGATTACATAAATGAGATCAGTCTGCCATAATAAAGTAAGAGTAGTAAAGTGGGATCCAACTCACTGTCTTTTTTTAAAAAATCAAGTCCAAAATCATGGAAACAGATCATCATAATGTAAAATTTCGGTTTAGCTCCTGTTTGTTTCATCCAAAAGGAGTGCATACAGTTGCACTAAATCATTTTTTCGTGTCTGACAAGCTGGAAGCTGATAAAGGGGACAGAAAAAAAATTAATACTTGTGTTGCTTTTCACCAGATGGCAGAACATGGCAGAAATGAGTTATGGCAATTAGTATCAAAAAAAAGGTGGGAAGCAAAAGCAGGTTGTTTATGTACAACAGTATTACATTGACTGTAGGTAAATTGTATGTCCACTCCAGTAAGTTCAGTTCCAACTTTATATGTAATGCATAGGAATTACTATAGGAATCTATATGTGGTTCTACAGACTTTGATGGGATGACATAAGCGCAGACTAGCAGAATAGTTTTGAAGTGTCCATCTTTAAATCTGTAAAGTCAGAGGCCTAAGTATTTACAGCAGTGGCAGCCAAACATCTCAAAATGGAATTCACTGTACCTGGATAGTTGCGGCAGGTGTGGAGGAATGATGGTGTCTATCAGAGACCCAAAGAACCACTAAAGTGACCGATCTAATAAATACCTGTATCTTTCCCAGACATACATATAATTTGTAAAACAGTTTTCTGAACGGAAGTAACTAGGTGGTCTCATTAGGGAACTATAAGTAATTAGACCTGTGAACTTGCAGATAAATGGAATTCATATTAGAGAGGTTCCATTTAACTCATGCAAAAGTAATTTACATCTCTGTAATTTCCTATAGAAACACTACCAAATTCGCAGTTAACAAGATTATGTCCGTACTAGCACACTTTAAATTACAGCATGGAATAGCTCAATCTAACACATTATGTCAACAGCAGCCAAATTCATCAGATCTTTAACTCTTTTCTAAGGCTTGTATGTACAAGAAATTTCACAGTTTTAGGCAGCATTTGGAAACAACGATATTCAAGTATTTCTTATTTCTTATTTTTTCAAGTGTTCAGCAAAAGTATTCTCTGCTTTTGTTTAGCATTCAGAGAAAGTAAAATTTCTGATTATCTATTTAATAATCCATAATTAACAGATTTTATGAAGTGTGCCAACAAACTTGTAAGTATGTTCTGTTGTGGGTAAAAATTAACTCTGCTATTTAAGAAGATGGTAAAAGAACAGAAATATTCATGAACCTAAGAAAGCCAAGCAGATTAAGAATAAGTAGAAAAGTATGATTTACATGTTAACAGGTTAATAACATTTCCATTACAAAAATAAATTTGCTCTTTAAAAAAATTCAGATTATGACACCTGAGCAACCTACCAATGTATTTTCAGACTAGCCTGCACATGCTGTGAACTGTAAATGGAACCCAAGAAGCTAAGGGTTCAGTCGTCTTTCCTCTCTTTCAATGTTTAAATTAGATATGGCACATTAATGACACTCATCTTTTTTTCCCCCAACAATATGCTCAGTTAGGGCTTTTTTTCTTTTATTTTCCTGAAAAATTGTTCAGGCATGTCTTGGGTTTTTTTTTCCTTCTTCGTCAAACTCTATGGAGCAGATGAGACTTGAGGTGAAAAACTCCCCAATACTGTAGATACTTCATTTTCATATCTGTATATCCCTATGTGACATCTTCTCAGAGGCTGATCAGCGTTGCCTTTTGCCTCACTTTCATTCTTTCCTTCTGGCTGATTGCAAAGTAGGGTAACATTAGGACTAGATTAGCTCTATAATTCGTCATTTAACCACACCTGGGTGGCTAAGATTTCTGCAGCTGAGCGTGTTTGTATCTATCTACTTAAACTGCTACTCATAGCAACTAGTATGAAGAGTTACAGATTGCATTTACCTGAGTTCTTATACACTTCCCTTCCTATCATAACTCTGCACTATCCAGAAACAGATTAGCTCATGAAACAGAGATGGTTGTTTTTATCATTACTCCCTTGCTAGTAAGTCATCTCAGCCAAGTCAAGAATGCTGAGGACTTCTCTTGGTCACTGGAAAGCCTTAGATAAATGAATTAATCTCTTCATCACTGATTTGTCTTACTGGGAAACCTACTTCCTTTACACAGTGGTTTTGAAAGCTATGTGTTACTGTCTCAAGTAGTGAGTGTTGTGATGTCAACTTGCATAAGGCTTGCAGCTTGTCAACTTGAATAAGCCAAGCCAAACCGTTTGCGTAGTGCTATAGTGCATTTCCCACACAATGCTTTCCTGAGAATAAGCAAACCTGGTATAAAATGTGTTAGCAGGCGTTGTTCCAACCATTGCTGAAATAATAAATCCTTCTAAAGCACAAATAAAATTCCTTTTTGAGCTTGTTGTTGCAAAACTGTGATGTTTTTTGCACAGTGTAGTCATGTCATGAACTACAGCCTTTTAGAATATTTAAGAGGGAGACAGTAACCCTTCCTGCTTCCACTGAAATCTTTTTTTTTTTCCCCCAAATATTTTGTCTTTTAAGTAAGGCATCATAGTTGAACATATTTTTCATTCTAAAAAATCAATTTATTAATTTATGCATGAAAGATAAGATATATAGAAGATAATCCATAGTAGTTAGTGTGTGTGATGTGCTGAGGTACCAAAAGCTGACTTACCTCATCTCCACTGCACAAAGCCATGCTAAAACCATCTTTACCAGTTGTGAAATGCCCTCAGGATTTCATAGTATAAAACCATCATAACAGTTCCCATCTTAGATGTACCATATCAGAAAAAAAAAGTGGGTCATAGCTGTGGTATATTTGAATGGTGCCAGTCAAGGGCTGATGCCTGAGGAGCCTCTGATTTGCCCTGGGAACACACTAGCACATAGAGGGCACATGGTAAAATAAATGAAAAGTGCACATTTTAGTCCTGGTGAGACACTCAAATTACCATATTTTTCAGTAGTTCAACAAAAATAACAATAGCATTTAAAAATCTTGCTAACATATTCTTAGTCATCACAATATCACCAGGTGTCTAGCATCTGGATGGTCAGCCCGCATACCTCTTTATATTCCACTCCTCCCTATGGCACTGCATTAATAAGCATGAGCATGTGTATACACAAGGCTGGATGTCTTGCCAGATGCCTCCAGCTGTGCACACACAAACTTGTTCATGCAATTTGTGAGCACAAAGCCCTCTAAAACATCTAGCACTTGCATGCACCTTTCTATGATGTGTGTTATGTCCACAATCTGATATTGGTATTTAATCCAATTTTGGCCAGACTAAGTCCAATTCCAGGTGAATTTAGCAAATATATTGTGTTTTCTGGTTATCACAACAACCTCTGATAGAAAGCAACTACATTGGCCTTTGTAGTCCCAGTCACAAGATGATTCCCTAGCTTGTGCATGATCTGGTAAGAAATTTTGAGACTTTTGCCTGCCTGTGGTATTTTGTGCTTCTCTGATGTGTACCATGTTCAGTGTGAATGCTTATGTGTTCAGTATTTGTTAAATGTTTAATTCTAGTGGTCTTAAATTTGTGTTCTGTATGTATCCTACCAAAGAAGACAGTATAATTCCCTAGTGAAATGCATTTCCTGGAAAAGTCTTTGCCTTTATTAGTAAACTCTAACTTTTTAAACTTTTCAGTAAAGACATTTCAGTAAAGTTAGCCTTTTTTATCACTGCTTTTCATATGAAGGAAAACAATCACTTTAAGTATATCAACTGTCAGAGTGTATCTGCCAGGGAAACTACTAAGACATGAAGCGAAGAAGCACCAGAACTTCTCTCAATGCAAAAAGTAATTAAAAACTAAATCAGTAAGTAGTCACAGTGTTAAAATATGAGCTTCTCAGATTAGAAAATTGCTGCACATCATTGAGTATCTTCTAAAGGATGTGTGGCAATCCCCCTTGTCACCTATTTCAGATTTTTGTCAAAAACTGTAGTGAAAAATCTTGGCTTTTCTATGCTTTTAAACTACACATAACCTCTAAGGAGAGAAAGGATGGTCTAATATTAGAACACAGCAGATCTTTGGGGGTGTTTCAGACTTTTTTTTTTTTTACTTTGCTTTAGAATTCCTGTGTAGTCTCATGTAAGTTATCCAATGTGCTGTGACACAGCTTCCCCTTGTCTCTAAGGTGTGATTAAAAGAGCTGACCTACTGCACCACGGTGCTCTGAAGCATCAGATGAAGAATAAGCACTAAACACTACTCATGCAGTTGAAAGATATGAAAATGCAAATAGAGACAGACCTGATTATGTATTCTAAATGCACAATTTCCTTTTTGAAATTGTCAGAAGATCTGTATCTGACCTTACTGCAAAACAGAGCTCAGAATTTGAGGATTATCATTGAAAATCATTCCTTAACATTGTGATGTAGATAGATAGCTGGCAGACCTGGAACAGCAGCTATTAATTAGCATTCAGCTGTTGATCCTGGTGATCATCAATCATACCCCGCAATGGACTGTAACAATTTTTCCTAAATGCTAAAGCTCAAGGAGACAAAAAGTCCTTTATTATTATTATTATTTGAAAAAGAATGCATAGCAAATAAACAAGCTGCTAATCACTATCAAGAGTACCTTTTTGATTAAGCATCTATGCATGGATCCCCATCCCTGTAAATGTAAAACTATATTTCTCCCCTGCATTCTCTTTTTTCCTATGTTTAGAAAACCTGTATCAGAGGTACAGGAGCTGTTGTCCCTGTGCATCAGAATGTGTTGCTCTGTGCTTGGATTATGTATGTCTTAATGGCTTTGAGAAACGGAAATACTGAATTCAATAGATTCCCTTCTCTCATACTATATCAGTAAAAGCAGCATGGATAGTCTTCAAGCCATCTTTTCCAGCGGTGGCCTTTGTATGCCTTGTGAATACCATTTGCCTGATAATGGTAGTTCTGTTCTTGTGACTGCCAACACAATTTGCATCATCCCACAGAAAGCTGTTGTTTAATGGCACAGTTTTGATTTCTAACGAGCTAATTCTTCACTATTATGATCAAATATTTTTCTTTAAATGGTAATTGGATTTTTAGGCCTACTAAAGCAATCCTGTGTTGTAACAGGTGTTTCCACATTTGGTTTTCCATAGTGCAGTGTATTTCTTATTCATTAATTGTAATAGAAAACCCAAAAACATAGTGTATAAGTAAAATAAAACATTACTTATCTCTTTGCAGTTGGATGCTGAAGCTAGTGTTACTCTAAAAGAACTTCAGGTGAAACTTAGTAGTGTATTGGATGAACTCAGCGTAACATATGCTACAAGGTAACAAACCTATTTTACTGCAAACCTTAGAGAAATACTCCTGTTCAAAAATCTGCCTCATTGAGTAAGACTGGGTGGTTGGTTGGATGTCCTGAGGTACCACTTGCTACTACCCTGATGAAGTGGGATGCATTTGTGTGTGTGTGTGTGTGTGTACGTGTTTAGACTCTGAAACACACAGCAGTAACTTCACTGTAAAGAAAACTGAAAATCGTCTGTGGGCATGAATGGGTGAGGTGAGGCTGATGAATTTTGTTCTGCTTTTTGGAAAACAAAAATTGCTGGTTTGTTTTTGCCTGATGCTGTGTTAAACTCTTCTCTCTGACCATGTTTATGTTACTTCCTGAGACTGATAGCTTTTTCCAAGTGGCCTGCTTCAACCAGCGATGTCTGCCTATGTTTAGCCTGCTTCAAATGATCACTGTGAATGGCCTTCTTGGGTCATGTGCTTGCCTGTGGCTCTGCAAAAATTGTTTACTGAGCCGTACTCTCACAAATCTTTCATTAATCAGAGTGCACACTGCAGTCTTGAATGAGTATGGTGCTGTGCCAGCAGTGCATCTGCTGTAAGAAGCTGCAAGTTATTTTTGCTTCAAATTAGAAAGGAATTTAAGAAAGAGGGATTAGTGCTGTAGTGGTATTCATTAAGTGAAGTCTGTAGTTCTTATCTAATCCATTGATGAACCATCTGAGTGGACAGTGTTCATTTTTTCTGAGTGCGCTTAGTTTGTCATATTGTCTTGCTTTATTTTTGCTCCCAGGCCCTGGTTCTCTGAACATTGACAGTGCATGAATATTATTTCTTTCTAGGGCTTCTTTCTGAACGAGCCAACTAGGCTTCTGCAAAAGAGAATAGCTCAATCTAGGATATGCTCCATATAGCTAGAATATTCCTCATGGGTCAGTTTATTGCTGGGATTTGTGAGGTTAACAATGTTAGAATCTTGGCTAACGTCAAGAAATGCCAATGCCAATGCAATATTTTGGCTTTTATTGGAGGGACTGGTCTCAAGGATTTATATGAGCAGCTTCAAATCAGCTTCATGTTGATTTTACCCAGGGATTTGAAGTGTGTAGGTAAGTATACATCCAAGTGTACTTGGAAAAGTTTCCAATTTTTCCAGTGTTTTCGCACAGAGATTTGTGTTCTCTTTTTATGATTAGCCACATTGCTGGAACAGCTTACTGCCTAATTACAATGTTTCTTTTCTCTCACAGTAAATTCTTTTTCGCTTTCCTCAAGTTAATCTTTGCCATTCATCTTTTCACATTAATAGGTCTGGTTTATTTATGGCCTCTGTTTTGCATTTCTGTTCATAAACTAATCCTAAAGCAATTAAATTCATCCTAAATCAATCATAAACCAAATTATCATGTGTGCAGAGCCTTATTCTGCTTCTGAACTGTTGGCTCTGATTAACTGCTGTTCTGCATCATTTAAATATATTGACCCAAAGATTGTATCACATCAGTGGCACTAGAAGACTGTCAGACACATTGCTCAACCAGATCAGTTAGGAAACAGAACAGTTTTCAGAAAAGCTGAGCAGATACAACTCGAGGAGGAAGAATTTGTTCATACTCACCTTGAAGTGGGAAAGATTCCTTCCAGGAGGAACAGTCTAACTACTTCCTGGTGGTTTATTTTGCAAAAGAACATTTTAAACAGTCCAAATGTTTTAGCTCTGTCTAGTTGCAAAGAAGAAAGCAAAGCTTCTGATGGCACTGACTCTGTGTGAAGCCCAGGAAAAAGTCAAATTGAGACAAACAGGGCAAAATCAGTAGAAGTTTTCTGTTTGTCCTCAAGAAAAATATCAAAGCTTGATTCATATTAACCATCAAGAGAAAAATAATTTATAGTCAACTGTTCCTGTTGTCCTTTCACACCAAAAATAAAATCTTGAGAAGTTGTTGCTAGCTGGTAGTCAATCATAACCTAAACTGCAGATTCTGATACATCTATTGCTTTCAGAAAATAATTACTTGGCACTTCTATAAGGGCATGAAAAGCGTAATGACAGAACAGAATCAAGGGGGAAAAAAAAATCAAAACAGTACGTGAATTAGTTATACGAGCTACAATGCTTAGGAGGAGTCATTTTCAGTCTGTAGCACCTGCAGAACTTCATGTTTGTGAACTTCCCATCATTGCAGAAAATATTTAAATCGTGTTGAAGAACCTGATGCAAAATGATGTTTTCTATCCCAGAATTCTTTCATTCTTTTTTTTTTCCCATCCTGTAGTTTTCAATTTATTATTGAAGATTGTGTAAGACAAATGAGCAATGAGCTGAATCAAATGAGAGGAAATGGGAATGCAGCAGCCAATAAGAACAGTGCAGCCATTGATGCCGAGACTGTGCTTCGGCCTCTCATGGATTTCCTGGACAAAACGTAAGTGTGGCAGACTGGTTTGTGTGGCAGATTAGGAACTGGATGCTACAGTCAGTCATGCTTGGCTTTACCCTGAAGCATCATTAATACCTGGAAACACTCTGTTCTATTTTTAATATTTGTAGTATTCACGTGTGCAGAATACTATGCTTAACCTGTTTACTTATACTAAGCAATTCCTACGTATGACACATAGTTGCCTTTCTATTTCTTGTCATGTTCTGAGTCATTACAAAGCTCCTCCATGAGCCATGGTATAAAGAAGATTGTACTGAACAAGAGAACAAAATTACATTCCCTATACTTAAATTGTCTGGCATTTGTTCTAGGCTGGTGCCCAGTGTCCCCTTGCTTATTAATATGGACTTCTCTGTCCCCAAAAACCTGGTCACCATTTAAAGATTTATGGAGCAGCTTGATTTTTTTTCAGTCAATAAAAAGCTAAATTTTGAAACAGTCTTGCAAACTCACTCTGGGCCCTGAAAGCAAGGGTATCTTGTCTTCTCATCCAGCAGTGATGGGATCAGGTGGTCTGAAAGGCCATGTGGAAGCACAGGCACATGTATAAGCAACTCACTGTCCTTGGTCATGTCACTGCTGGTACTTGTGAAACACCAGTGGCCTTTTGCTGGAAATGACTGTAAGAACAAGCATTGAGCCTGTGCGTCAGGTCTCCAGTCACACATACATGAGTCACACATCCTTTAACCTTTTGGTTCCTTATGCGTATTTCTCCTAGCCAGACATATTCAAAGTGAAGGCAGAAAAAGTGTGCTGAGGGAGCATCTTGCTTGAAGCAGAACAAGAAACATAACTAGGAGGAAGTGGCTGGGGTTAAGGCTGGAGCTGTGCTGAGAGGATAAGAGGAAGGGACTGAGCCGGGCAGAGCGCAGGCTCAGGGAAGCCTGTGGCTTCCAGAAGCCATTACATTTGATGGAGAGCCTTTGTTTGCGGGATGCAAAGCCCCTGTCTGAAGAGGCACTACAATAAGTTCAGCTTTCCTAGCATCCTCTGGGGTCTGCCCTCTTTCTCATCCCTGGACAAACATTTTCATCCTGACCAACCCCCACAGATTCTTTTCCCGTTAAACAGAACATACTCCAGGGAGTGCCGAGGTGCCTTTCTTTGTCTTCTGCATTGTAAAGTTGTACAAATCACATTACTCCACACTTCACTCTATGATTATCTGGTGTTACTGGTGATGGCCTGCAGTTCCAAATGAAACTTCTTCAGAGTTTTGGATCCCCATGAAGGTTTGGTGTTACACTTTTGACAAACTGCTGTGCATCTATGATCAGTAAGACACTATTTTGAAGTTAGTGACTGGATATGCACAATACTGCTCTGGGCTTCTGATGTTGGGACTAGAAAGACCCAAGTCAAAGGCTGATTTAAAGAATTGATTTATAACTGACTTTTTTCTTTCTCCAGGGCATTACTTCACATTCTTATTGTTTCTAAAAAATGGGACTGATGGCCTTGCTATCTTAGAAACACAACTAGAATCACAGCTCCCAACTCTACATATGCATAGCCTAAGTCTAAAAGTCATTGGCATAAAAGGTGTGGGAGGGAATTGAAGGAAATTTTGGGTTTTCTTTGGGGGGTTAATTTTTCTAGGCTTCATTTTTTGAAGGGTTTTGGCAATTACATGAATTTCAATGACAGCTGGCAATGGGCAAATGGTTATTTAATGTACTTGATAAGACTTGACTATTTTGCAACACTGTGAAGTGCAGTGCTTGGATTCCTAGCCTAGAAAATATTTTTCGCTGCTTTATCTATATGTCAGCCTTTTATTTTTAGCAATCTACCTAGTCCTATGTGTTAAGTTACAAGAGGGGTATGTGTTGCTTTCAAGCAGTATGGGGTATGTGTTGCTTTCAAGCAGTAAGGTTTTAAATTTTATTTATCGTTGAGTTAAAACTTTTACTCCTAGCACAAGTCTTGATGAAAAGCCAGAAGTGTTTATACACTTGCACGTGCTATCCTAAGCTCATCATTTAAAAAACTGGGTAAGCTGACTTTTTCCTGTCAGGTTTGATTCCAAATTGCCATTTCTCAAAGCCATCTTCACAGCTTCTTAGAGATTTAATTGAATAATGACATAATGGAAATAAAAATGGGTTTTTAATTACTACATCTGAACAGAAGATATTCCTCACCACAGGAATGTCAAATGGAATTTTAGCAGATGCTAAACCCATGCACAGAAAATAAAGACGTGAAATTAAAAAACAAAACAAAACAAAACGAATTGCTAGGTAATAGCACCTTTCTTACAAATACATATTTATAATAGGATTATAAACATATATGTTAATATGGTTTGGGTTTTAGCTATTTCTTAGTTATGCTTTTATTTATGTGCTTACTAAGAGTAGTAAGAGATGCTAGAAATACAACTTGGCATATTTATGATGTGATATATATAATCACTTCACAATAATTTTTTTTACATTAATAGATCAGACATAATTCTGTAAAATTCCCCACATATGCATTTGCATGATATTATTTTAAAATATTTTTTCCTGTGCCTGAAAACTGCAGCACTTTATTCATGATGCTACTTATTCATGATGGTACATACAAGAAGGTTTATGAATATACTCTTAAATAAAGAAAAAAATCTAAGTATCCTCCAAAAATTTAATTTTACCATTAGTAATAGATAGTGTGATTACACAGACATGCCAGTATGTAGAAAGAAATGCTTCCAAATCGTAGCCCTGAATTTGCATTAGCTATCAACACCTAGTTCTACATCACAGTAGAAATGTAAGATGAGACAGACATTTGGGTTTTATTTTTAAAATATAAACAAATTATATACCAAAACTTTATTTTAGGGGCTTGAGAGTGCTAAACTGTATCAGCCATCAAACTTTATAACTCATCATTATTTTGCATTTTCAATAAACATATATCAGTGATATATTAAGCAATAAATTGGGTAGTGGAGATTTACATGATTTTGTAATATGCAAGTGGGGTTTTCTACCAAAAATATTTATTGATAATATTGCAAAATAACTAAGCCATTGAGAAATCCTTATTGGCAGAGAAAAGCTAAACCATAATGGCCATTAATCTGAGCATATAGTGATACAGCACCTCTGAAGTCTTAATGCTAGTTTTGGAGACTGGTTTGTGTTTTGTTTTATTCCAGTTTAAGTGTGTCTGCGAAAATCTGTGAGAAGACAGTTCTGAAACGGGTTTTAAAAGAGCTATGGAAGTTAGTCTTGAACAAAATAGAAAAACAAATTGTGCTTCCACCACTGATGGACCAAACCGTAAGTGTCCCAGCAGTAGTTCACACACATTATAAAGGACTGTAATAATGTGCTTAATCAGGTGTTTGCCAAGGGGTCTGATACTATCTTTT